>NC_067484.1:4070008-4260008 GCF_947179515.1 Apodemus sylvaticus
CCGTGACCCTGCAGGAAAGGACAAGTTAGCTAACCCCACTGCAGGAGTAGAAACTGAGGCCAAAGAGGTTCTATGATATAGCAAGTCCATACAACCATAGGGCAGCAGCAATAGGGTTTGCCCAGTAATGTTTGTGCTGGACTCTCCAGCTGTCTCCATGGGGGGACAATGATTGTCATCTCTCATGCTCATGGCTTTTCCCTACAGGACAGAGATGATACATCTATGAGCAAGAGACACAACAAGTGTAGGAAGAGGAAGGGGCCGCAGGCAGTGAAGACTACAGATTCACAGAGACAGTAAAATGGAGGCCCAGGAAAACCTAGGACTCCCCACCCAGGTATGTGACTCCCAATCTCGGCTGCCAACTCTAGCTGACCAGCTCTTTAGATTCCCCACCACATACCCTCTCTTGTATCTGAAGAGAGTTCTGATACCCTAAAGCTCTAAGAGAAGTTACCCAGCCCTCTCCTCCCCTATCAATGTGGGAAAGCTAAGGGTGCCTGGAAAAAGGGTGGGACACAGCCTCCAGGAAGGCCAGTACTCTCTCTTTCTTTTTTCTTTCTTTCTTTCTTCCTGGGATTGTGTGATTTCACTTAATATTATATATTCTAATATCTTCCTATCTTCTGAAAACTTTATCATTACATTTTCTTTAGAGCTGCATAAAGATCCAACATACATATCCACTTTTGTGTTAGAGTAGAGAAATGTGGGTGTATTTTATTTGATTTTCTTCATTTTTTCCTCGGTATTCTTTCACTATATTAATAATATTACTTTGTGCATGAACTTTGCTGTGTTAAATCTTATGTTGATTGATGAACTTCATGGATATCTCATATATGGTAGAAATGGTCACAGATACAACTGGTTGATAAAGCTCCTCTTCTCAGTGCTGGAATATGAACACAGAAGTAGTTCCCAGATTGTATGGTAAGTACTCATGGTGGTCAGTTATGCTTATAATCTGATGAAAATTTCCCATAATCTATGGAAAACAGAGAATAAAGAATTGGACAGTATTCTACAGATATTCCTCATGCACAATGATTCTGTGCAACTTCCAAATCAGAACACAAAAGTATCCATAATAAAATTATCTAACTACTGTAAGTGTTATACTGAGGCTGACTGCATGATATAAAGGAAGGTAAATCGCCTTGCTGGGGTATATTGCTGGGGTAAATGTCGACATTTAGAAAAAATGTCTAAAGTTATTGTTTTCAAAGTATTTATCTCCAAAAAGGGATGTGGGGGAAAAGAGGCTCAAAATGTTAATAAAATTATTTTTATTCATTTTATTGAAAATAACTTATTTTAATGTATATATTGATAGTCAATAATTAAAGTTGCTAAAGTTTTAGAGTCCCAATCACAGTGAAATGAACAAATGAAACATCTTAGGAAGGAACCTTATTTATAAAACTTTCTCAAGTGGCCATTCTTGTGCACTTAGAGTTAAAATGACAAGCCTGCCTGCCCTGCCCTCTAGCCCACTGTCCTTTGCCCTCTCTTCCTTCATTTTCTTGCCTTTTTGTTGTTCCTGGGCATTTCCTTGATGAAATACATCAGTATGGCCCCAATTTGCTTGCATAATTCTACCAGAGCTAGAGTATGGCTGGGATCAATTTGTGGATCCAACCAACAGATTAGGGAACGACAACACTAGGGTAAATACCATCACTATCCCTTGACTTCTTCCATATTTTATCATTTATTATATTGGGCACTTGAATTCTGTCAAAGTGACAATATACTAACCATTTATTATCTGATCTCCAGAAGCTGAGTAAATTATATTTCATAGCTAAACGTCTTTGAGTTTCAAGGACAATTAAAATTGAGGATGTTATTATAGATTGATAAAGTGGTATGAATAGAATTATTTCTATCCTTGAAAACAGCTATGTCAGTCCTCAAAATGTGTTGCTCAGAGGTAAATGATAGTTCCTGTTAAATAAAATAGAAGCTTTTCTATACAAGGAGACTGGGTAAGTTATAGTGTGAAACACCTGGACACCTAGTATTCAGTAATGCATACTCAGAGTCACAATGCTGCTGCAGCAACCTGTGGAGGAAAATGTCCATCCTGGAATGAGCTCACTTATTTTCCCACGATGTCTCTACACTCTTTACCATTGCATAAAACAATAGAGCTTGACACAAATGAGAATATAGTATATCATTTAACATGTGATGTTTGACAACCAGGACATGGTAAAGTATTTTAATGTAGAACAGGTTACCTGCAGCTCACTCAGTCAAAGTAAGCTGTACAATCTACAAAACTGCTCAAGTCTAAATCAATATCTATTAAAAAAAAACACAGCAACCATATACACACAGAAGCACACATGCACATACCCACCCCCCCAAATACACATATTCTACCATACAGACATCCAAATACACTCACACATCTGACAATCACAAGGAGACAACACAGAACAAGTGCAATATTTTGAAAATTTAGCTTGTGCAGTCTTGTCATTAAGCATAGCACAAAAGGAAATAATGAATAGTTCTTGAAAGGTGGATTAGAAATGAATAATCCAAATATTTTCTTCATTTCTTAAGTTTTAGGAAGGGAGGAAAGAGTTTATTTAACTTACACATCCTCACTATAGTCCATATTGAATGCAACCAGGACATGAACTCATTGCAGAAACCTAGAAGCAGGAGCTAATGCAGAGCCTGGTGAAAGATGCTGTTTATGGTTTCCTCATCAGGGTATGCACAGCCGGCTTTCTTTTTCAAAAGAAAAAACACATTTATTTATTTTATATCCCAATATCAGCCCTTCCTCTCTTCCATAGTGCACCTTCATTCAAGTCCTCTGCACAGTCGACCTCTGTGTGTTACCCCCAACTAGAAGTTTCCAAGAAACAACCCCCTGCCCTTCAAATCACTGAGGGACTGGGCACATTCTCTACAGGAACATCTCTCAAACCTTCTGCTTCTGGCTGCTGAAAGCCCATGCTATCTTGAGCAGCAACAGAAGACTTAATGCTTTCCTGTAGGACAGCCAAAGTCTGGCCAAGGAAGCCATCTTGTTGACCATGGAAGCCAGGACAAATATCTATGTAGCCTGCAAGTCTTTGCAATTTTAGTGGAAACAGAGACAATTTGGTTTATACTTCTGCTACAATTTATTCTTTTCAGAGTTTGAGGATGTAGATTTACTAACTGTAGCTTTAACAGGGCAGACACCTAAGCTTATTTACCAAGACAATAGCTAGCTGCCTTTCTAATTCATTTAACTGGGATCCCAGGCTACAGTTTTCTAAAACTTGTAGGCCTCTTGTTGAGAAAGAGAAACAGTGTACCTTGAAGACCTACTTCCTTCTTAAAGAGACAATCTCACAAAACAAGTTCTATGTAAACTTTTTTCTCTTAATTTATTTAAAAATACTGCTTTGCAATGACTACTCTCAGTTGACCAACATCTGGGATTCCTGGTAAATGAATTGAAACTGTTTCAAGCTAAAGTAAATTGTGAGGGTCTATAAACCTGCTTAAGACCCATGTTCATTCCTCAGAATTTCTAAGGAAGTAAAAGCTTAAATAATTAGTGTTCTAAACATTGATTTACAATTGTAAATGAAAGTTATAAAAGTGTAAGAAAGCAACTAAAGGTAATAATGTTTCAGATTTCCTCTCCTATGCTATTGTTAGATGAAAAGTTCTAAAGTTCACAATTTTAACATGAATGAATGGAGTTCTAATAGGCTATTAATGTAGACCTGGTTCTTCTGGCTTTTAAAATATTGATGCTAGTGGCTTGGATTAGTGGTAGATACTTTTAATCCTGGAACTGGAGGCAGAGTCAGGCAAATCACTTAGATGGAGGCCAGCCTGATCCTCAGAGTGAATTAATATGTAGGGCTACATAGCAATTAATATACAAACATACATATATACATATTTATAAATACATATTATTACTGTCAAAATTTCTAAGTTTTAAATTTTTAAGGATGTCTTCTAAATATAAACTTGAACATTATTCTACTAAATACTTCATTTATACGTGAGGGAGTTGACATGTATTCACCACATTAGATCAAATGGACTCCAGATAACTATTCTTGTCAATAGTTTAAATAATATGTTAATAATAATAAGTATAAATAATAAACTATGTTTCCCTGCCTGCATCCTGTTCCAGAGTGTATAATTCCTACTTCCTCCTCTCTCTCTTCCACTCCCTCCCTGTTTTATAGCCTGGAAGTTGTGTCTGAAAAAGCCTATATTACAAATGTGTTACTGAAAGTTTGTTAATAAAAAGTAGTTCCCCTCTTTATGGGCATGACTAATCTCATTCAATTTGCTCCCTAAATGTGGAATATGTCAGGGGCAGGGCGCGAGCAGGGCAGAGTGGCCACAGAGGAGGAGAACTTGGCTGCCTTGGAGAGCAGCTGAAATGCCTGTTCTTCAGGCAGGGCAAGCTGGAGACTGAAGCCATTCACCTGGCCCTGCCCTCAGATGCAGCAGAATGTCTTCCAGTATCCGGGATCAGGACTGGTTCCCCAAGGCGAGGCCAGCTTCTCCCCGATGCTGAGCCCTGGGGGCTCCATGGTGCAGATGCCTGTTACCCCTCCAGCAAAGCTCTCTGCTCCAACAAACCCCGCCCACTTCTGGGTACCAGTCACCAGACATGAAGGCCTGGCAGCCAGGAGCAATGGGAAACAACAATGTGTTCAGTCAAGCTGTCCCGAGCCAGCCTGCACCTGCACCAGCAGTTTACAACAACATGAGCTTCACCGTGTCCATGGCAGGTGCAAATGCGAACGTTCAGAACATGAATCTAATGATGGTCCAGATGCAAATGAGCTCTCTGCAGATGCCGGGGATGAATGCTGTGTGCTCTGACCAGATGAATGATCCAGCACTGAGACACACAGGCCTCTACTGCAACCAGCTCTCATCCACTGACATTCTCACAACAGACGCAGATGGAAACCAGGACAAGAGGACAGAAGAGTTCTTCTGTGGTGACTAAGGACTAGAGGAGCTCTACAAGTGCAGCAGGTTCAGGTGTTTGCTGACGTCCAGTGTACAGTGAATTTGGTAGGCAGGGACCCTCACCTGAAACAGCCTGCTCCACTGGGAACTCAAAAGCCCACATCAGGACTACAGAAGCCCCAGGCCCAGCAGAAGAGCCTCCTTCAGCAGCTACTGACTGAATAAGCACTTTTAAAGGAATGTGAAATTTAAATAAGAGACATGCAGAGTTATATGAATATATTATATAGTTCTCTGGGATTTTTGATATCTCAATCTGCAGCCATTCTTCCAGTTAAGGCATATGGAGAAAAAAAAAAAAGAAAGAAAGAAAAAAGTTCACTTTTGGTGGGAGATTGAGAAGTGGTTTTTGTTTCCTTCTTTGTAAAGTCCTTGGATATTGAAAAGAATAACAAGGCAAAACAGTTGGACAATCTTATTTATTGAGCCAAAAGTTAATTATTCTTATTTTTATAATCAGCCATTGGCTTCTGATCTAGATGAAGGCTTTTGGAGGCCCAAAATAACAGGTTGGGAGGTAATGAGGAATACCACCGCTCAGGCCCATCCCTGCCCTGGAAGAAGAGCCTGTGGACCTTGCCTGTCTGTCCACCAAAGGCTGTCCCACTCCTCCCACCACAGCCCCCTCCCCTGACCCAGGCAGCTCGTGTGTACAGTCATCTTCTTCAAGCAACTCTGTATCTGTTGGCATCAAGAGGATATTTTGCTTCTGCATATGCAACCCTTCTCTTTTTATAAAGATGGATGTAAACCAAGGAAACCACCCTCCAGGAAAGAGGATGAGAGGAGTATATTCATCAATGAATCCAAAATGCAGTTTGGGGGAAAATGCAATAATTTTTGATGAGATGGGAGAAGGACTGAGTTCCATCAATATTGTAGATATGATTTTCTGATTAAGTCTGCAGGGAAGGCAGCCTGTTCTTTCTGCTTTTATTCTGTTAACAGCAAGGTAGCTAAAGTTATTTAAAATAAAATTAAGTTCATGATCCGAGTAGCTTTTTTCCCTTAAATCTCACTGTAACTATATTTTTATTTCTTGTAGAAATTAATTTTGTTCTTTTTAATTTTATACTTTTTTCTAAATTCCTGTTTGTTTTTCTAAATTTGTGTGTGAAATATAAGGTTGATGGAGTTGCAATTACATTTGGCTGGTGATTTCATTATCCCAGTCACTGTGAAGCCATGCTAGGATTTACTCTGGGGCTCATCAAAGTGGCACCGCTGGAAAAGAGCTATTGTAGCTGAGCTCGAGGAGACCACCCCAGAGCATCCAGGCTCAGCTGATCAACCTGCACAGGCCACGTGTATGAAGGGAAGTCAGTGCTCAAAGAAAAGCTCCTCTTTTGTTGCCTCAGAATAACTTTGGGAATTTGAACTTCCATCAGTGCAAATGTGTTTCTCTGTTCTGCTCCGAGGCCAACTGTTACCATGTTAACCCGTCTTGTTAATCTCCCACATCCTGTCTCATCCTGGCCCCGAGAAAGGAGCCAGTGGACTGACTCTAGTGCTAGCAGTTGTGCTCCAGGCTGGGCAAGCCTGAGTAAGGCGTGGCCAGAGCGGCCAAGGGAGACTGCAGCACTAACCTTGCCCAGTACCCTGGGCCTGTGGCCAGCAACACTGACCTTCGGTACCGGCTACCTCTGCTCACACCGCAGAGAAACGGCCATAACAACCAATGCGGATGAGGAGCGTGGACCCAAGACTCCAAGGAAGAAGCCATTTCCCCAGATCCTTCCTTCTGCATCTCACCAGCCCTTATACAAACAACTCCACTGAACAGCATCTACTCAGAAACAACAGGAGTTTGAAAATGGTGGAAGGGCTCATGTGGTAGCAGCTATGAAACAGAAATAGGACCCTCAGCTACAGACATTATCTTTTTAATTATTTCAGAAAATGCATCCCTGTTCTCATTCATTTCCAGCTTGAAAGCCCAGCCATGCTACTCTAGATCCTTCCAAACTGCTCTAGGAGGCCGTTTCCATTCTCTCTGTGATAACGAATGTGCAGCCTTCAGGCAGTTCACCTTTGATTTCAGCATTCCAGATGAAGTCCCCTGACTCGGCCTTTTTACCTAAAGACCTAGAAAAGAACAGCAGTAAGGAATGTTGGAGATGCTTATGTCCTCCCCATCCCCACTGCACATTAATGTATGCATGTCACCTGCACAGTTTTATAATTGCACTGTTTGTTTTATGAATGTACAGATTAAAATTATTGCTACATTTGAGGAGAATGAAATTGCTTGCTTCTATGTAATTCCTGTCAATCCACAGGAAACTGACTTTATCAGCTACTGAAAAGAATTTGTTTAAGAACCTCAAAAAAAAAAAAAGTGGAATACATGCTATGTAAATGTGCTCCCAACAGTCTCAGCCCTGAAATCAATCACTCTAATCATAAGCAAGATATAGTGCTTATGAAGTAGTTCCTTCCTGATTGGCAGCTGATATTCTGGATCCTACACTTAGTGAAGATAGTTATGTTTTCTTACATTAGAAAAACCATAAACCGTGGCATCAAGGGAAGGAAATTGTTGCATTCGTCATTTTGGAGCCAAGAATAATTTAATGATAATGGTATCCTGAAACCATTTTCCAATTCATAATAAATATCTTTCAAACACATCTTAATGTATTATTATTTCTGTTTCTCCTAATCAGCAAAAATTAGCAAATCTTTACGGAGTGAGCTATTCACTAAAATCAGTCAGTGATATATAACACAGAGTAAAAAGAGCAACCGTAGTATAGCTGAATATCATATTCTCCTAAGGATGTTATCATGACTCCTCATTTTAGGCAACCCATATACCCATTTTTTTTTAATCTGTAAGGTCCAACACAGGAAAGAACAGATATTCTGTTTAAATGAAAATATGATTTCTTATGCCTCACGTATCTTCCAGTTGATACAGAAAGAAAATAGTGTCAGGTTGGGAGCTTGACTCAGTGATTAAGAGCATTGGCTGTTTGTCTAGATGACCTAGGTTTGGTCTCCAGCTCTCATAGGATGGCCCACAACTGCCTCTAACTTCCTGCATTTCCAAGGGTATTGGAAATGACCTTCTGACTTCTATAGCTGATAGACATACATGGTGCGCACACACATTCATACAAAACACTTATGCTCAAAGAACAAAAATGTTAAAAAATATTTTTAAAATCCTGACTGCAAAATGTGCTACTGTAATGGTGACACAAAAGATGTGGGAGTAAACAAACCATCTGAGTTCAGGCCATGTCATATAAGATGGGATGCTCTGTACATGTTACAACAAGGATAGAAAAGTACTCTGGCAATCAGAAGACAAGGAATACTACAGAGTCAAACAGCCAGAGAAATCTCACACAACAGATTTGTTGGGAGGGGAAAACCCAGAGAGGTATGTGGAGAGAATATCTTCTGTTTGTATAGATCAGACACCTGTCAATTAAATTCTGCTGGCCAATAGTTTAGGCAGACTGTAGGAGGTGGGACATACCGGAAGCAGAAAGTATTTTGGGACAGTGCTGATTGGAAGATTCACCTGAGAATATGTGACAAGACAGGCCCATGGTATCTGAGCAAAGGTAACCAGACACACAGCAGAATATGAATTAGAATAAATGGGTTAATTTTTGTTATGATAAAGTCAGAAATTGGTCTAACTATATGACTAGAGTATTTGTAAATATATGTTGAGTTTGAGTCTTATTCCTGGGAGCATGGGGCTGGGAGGAAGAACCAAAGTTAACTTCTACTGGGCTGGCTGCCTCTGCTCAGATGAAAGCCAGCAACAAACTGAGTAGAAGACAGGGATATATCCCTGTTCTTGGGGTTGGGCACAAATCTTTGAAGATAGGAATTGGTGGGATTTCAACATGTGTGCTTGGGCTACTCTGTAAGGATGGAGTGTGGATGGGAAATCTGAGGCCTGCCTGGATGGCAGTTAGAGTGTTCTCTACATAGAAATTGGCAGTTGGAGGTGCTCAGGAGAGTTTTGCCACTCCTGTGCCTCAACGGATTTACACACATATCTGACACTGCTTGAGTGGCCAAGAACAGAAACTAGATATTCAAAATACTTAAATAATATCAATCCTACAGATCTAAAAATACATGCATATATAAATAAATGTAACAATTTAGTTGGTTCTTGTGATACTCTGATATACTCATAAATCAGTGCCTCATTTAGCCATCAGAGGAGGTTTTTCATGTATCTGATGGGAACAAATACAAACAATCAGACATTATGAGATAGAGAGACAGAGATACATACAGAAAGACCAACAAACAGACAGACACACACAGAGAAAAGAGAGAGAGAGAGAGAGAGAGAGAGAGAGAGAGAGAGAGAGAGAGAGAGAGAGCAGCACACCACTCAATATGAGATACTTCAATTAAATACCTCTCCGCAGAGTTCAGGAAATCCTGAAGTAGTAAAATAAGAATAAATAATATACTTTCCATAGGATAGACTAGACACAAGGAGAACAAAGCCTTCTAAGTCAACTGATCAAAGCTTATTTGTATACACAGACAGTGAGGCAGCAAACATAGGGTGTACTGGGGTGTGCAAACAAGTCTTCCCCAAACCTGTCTTTCAGTTTAGTATTTTTATAGGACTCCTGAATGTATAAAAATATGTCTCAGTTTCTTGTGTCTTCTCTTGTGCTCTTTCCTTCTGTCTGTTTGCGAAGTCTTACTTTGTTGAGCTTTTCTGTTTGGTAACCTAAGTTTCATTCTCAAATTAAATATACAGATCTAAAAGAGAACTCCCTTCCTGAAATTATCTGCTGGCCTCCAAACCTTTATCCCTTTAGTGATCCATATCAAACAAACAAGCCAATAAATGCTAAGTATCTTAGATGAGAGTTAGAGAGATGCTTTAGTGATTAAGAGCATGTACTGCTCTTGCAGAAGATCCAACTTTAGTTTCTAGTACCTCATAAGCTGGCTCACAACTATGAAAGTGGAAGGTAACATAAAGCAACATCTGAAATTGTCTTCTGACCTCTACATTTGCATGCTGTGTGCACATATCCACCACTGTTCAGGTGACATTCCTTACAGAGATGAAGGTGCATCTCTGTATTTTCAATTGTTAAGTCTGTAGTGACAAAGAGCTAAGTGATGGCAGGAGTTTGATGCTGTCATTTCTGAACCATCACTGTGTTTTAGATTTTAAAATTTGCTGATCTATAGTTGCTCAAAATATGAATGTCATTGCCTGGTGGCAATCCAATAGATATTCTGGCACTGCCTTACTGCTGATTGCTAATTACCAATATCTGACAGCCAATAGAAAGGTCAAAACTACTGGGGTTGACCAGGGCACGAGACAGACAGATGGGACAAAAGCAGATGCAGGAGTATGAAAAGATACTGATGGAAGCAGAAGATAGGGAACAGAGCTGTAAACAGCGAGAACCAAATGGGTAGGTAGATTGTTGTACAACCTGAAGTAAGTTGAAATGAGCTATCCCATCAAAATGCCTACAGCTTTGATCTATCCAGAAATCTATGTTTTATTTATGCTGTAAGCTGCTCTGTGAAAAGCCCTGCTTTCACCTATGCTCACAACAATACACACCTGCAAAACAGTATGTGATGCAGCTTCTTGGGTGTTTGGATGATTAAACTGATAGATAATTTCATGGTTTCCTAAATAGGGGAATCCAGAGAAGCTTCCATCCCTCTTCCAAACTCAATTGACCTTCCTGCCTGACAAGTATAGCCCAGCCTTCCCACATCTTTCTCTTGCTCAAATACCCTTTGAGCCTTGGTAACAGGCTTCAGGGCAGCAATAGAGCCCCTGAGATCAAAGTCTTTGATTTATTCATTGTGCTGTATGCATAAAGGCAGAGAAAGCCCACACAGGACTAAGTACACATGTATGAATGCTCACATCTACAAGCATAATCTCTCACTCATGGAGACCCTCATCTCTGTACATACTCATGTATCACACACAATTGGAGAAACCTCCCGTGACAGAGAGGCACATGTAGACACACATACTGCAAAATGGTTGTTTACAATTGTATAGCTATTTTCTCTACTGTACTCTTGAGAAACCGCCGTGAGTCACCATGAAACCAGACTTGTGTGTTAGTTCATGATAAATAACTGTGGCATCCACTGCTTCCTCCTTTTCCTGGACTTCAAACAAAATGTGTGGGACCCTAACAGCTGTCCAATCATGTTCTCTCTTTCAGATATCTCTGGATAAAATCTGTAAGGGTCCTGGGATGCCAACTGCAGGACCAGTGTGGTGGCCAGTCTTTCAGCCTGGTACGTCTATCTAGAAAGCCATGTCACAGATGGAGATAGATGCATAGTGCTCTCACAATGCAGAGGGGAGAGGCACTCAACAGTAAGTGACAGGCATGCCACTTCCCTCATTCATCTTAGAATCTCTGTCTCCTCAGGTGGCTCCAGTCTGTCTGTGGAGAACTTCATCCCGCTGCTCCCTCTGAATCTCTCTTGACCATTTAAAGGTAAGTCGCCTAAGAGATCACAGCAACAGAGCTTGTGATCAATGAGTCTTTCTTGTCACCTGTGTCTTTAAACTATTTAGTATCTTTTAGCTTATGGCAGCTATATTGGTGATGTGTGGAGTTTGGTTCTCCAGAACTTGAGCATGCTATATCAGTAACCCTGGCCTAAATAGAACATCAACATCACTGTCACTCAAAGCTCACTGAACCTGAGGCAAGAAAATCATGTGGCCAGCCTGCCTTATATGGATATCCTACCTCAAAAATGCATGATTGTCATTCAGACAGGTCACTGTACCTGATACCTCATAGACTAAAAATGCCTCTTACTATGCTAACAGGAAAATGTCAGCAGCAAGGAGGATAAACTGCTCTTTAAGTGTGTTAATGAAATCACCTGAGAGGTTCTTTGCTTGTGGATGGAGAATCACCAACATATCAGCACAGCCCTTCTCTCCTCTCTAGAATTGGCTTTACTTGCGATCAGGTCTAACTATGTAATCCAAACTGGCTAGATGTCTTCGTGTACTTCTCTCTCTATCCCAAGAAGCAGGACTTGAGATGTAAGGCAGAATAGCATACTTTTTGTCTTCTGGGTGACTTATCTGATTACCTTGAACCTTAGTGAAAAAGAAAGGAAAGATATTAGCAACTTTCTACCTAAACTATCATGAAGTTCAGAACATTTGTTCCTTCTTCATTGCTGAATTTCCGCATCCCATGTTCCTTCAGGCACTGTTTAAATTTGGCATTTAACTCAGCCCAAAACATATATATGTAGTTTATCCCAGTCACACTAAACTCCTAGAGCAACTCCTGAGGGGCCTATGCTCAGGACGCTAAACAATAGGAAAATTGGCAAGATTTTCTATCTTTTATTATCTCCAACAGGTTCTCAACTTGTAGCCATGAGGTCTCCTCAGAAAACACATTCAGAGTCTACAACATAAATACTATTATTCTTTCTCTGATTCAAATCAAGGAGAGCTAATGGCTGAGTAGGAAGTCCATATACACCAGGCTAAAATATTCCATATTCTCCATCTCTTGCTGTCTTGGGATTTTCAGGGACTTTAAGCTTCCCCTAGAACTCCACACTCTCTACTTCCCCATGGGTTCTCTGCCTGATCCCCCACCCCACCTCCCCTTAGGTACATGCATCAAGACTGAGGAGACCCAGGCAGGCTCATGAGCTGGTACATGGTTACAGAGTTCTATGTTCATGGATTTCTATTTTTTTCAGAAGACTTTGTGCATGTGAATTTTTGGTCGATATGTAGGTATATGAATTCATTATTAGAACCAAGGTCACCCATGGAAATTAGAAATTGAGTAGAGAACTTATGTGCAAACATATAGGTGCTGAGATCAAATAAGTTCCGATTGAATGAGATGTTTTTTTCAGTACTGAGCCATGTCTGGAGCCTCACCCACTGTCCATAAATTAATTTCTACTCTACAGAGCATTGGAGATTAGAATGCTTTGTGTCCTCCTCATGTTTTGATCTAGGAACATTTACAAGTGATGACCTGGCCCCTCAGCCTAGTCCTGTACTGATAGTACCACCTCACTTACAACTCTGCATTGGCCAGCAGCAAGTCGGTCTGGGGATTGGGTTGTGTCTTTGTGTACAGGGCCAGCTGTGATATGAAAAGAGCTAATCTGTGTCTTCACTTAGACCAACAAGCAAGGAGAGGTGAGAATAATAGGGAAGGATCTAATAGGAGAAGTGAAGAAAAAGTGTGTGTCTGGGACAGATGTGGAATGGAATGTAAGCATTGCAACAAGGACACTTAGAGATTCACTTTCTGTACTCATGTAGGCACAGACATGTAAAGGGACCAGTGGTAAGAAAACCTTGTGGCAGGCCCGGGCCCCACCCTGGCCAGAAGCGGCCTGTGCAGTAGTAGCTCCTGCTAGCAGAGCAGATCTGCAGGGAGGGCGAGAGCAGAGCAGGAAGCGAACCTTGTGCTGCCTTCCAAGCTCCTTCTAAGCTCCTTCCAAGCTCCCTTTGTGTTCAGGGACGCGGATAGTGACCACTGGGCCCTCTGACTGGCCCGAACTCGGGGCACGGGGCTTGGGAAGGTGGTGCTGCTTGCCCTGGCGCTCTAAAGCTTTAAGTTCAAGAACCCTGTTGAGATCTCACTGCAGGAGCAGGAGGTGTTGAGCTTGTGCAGTGAGCAGGACTTGGAGGGCTGGCTCGAATGGATCAGCAGCCATGGCCACCGCGGTCTCTTCCTGACCTCCTCCGTACAGGTGATTTGCACGTCCGAGCCTGGCCCACCGGCCCAAGGCAGCCAGGGAGCTCCGCCCGCTCTGCCAATGCGCCGCCCGGCGGCTTTGAGCCTCTGCCCGCCCTGCCGCCCGCCACCTTCCAGCTCCTGGCAGCTGGCATCGCCAGCTTCCTTCCAGCAGGGCGCCCTACAGCCGTCGCCCCAGCAGCTCCTCCAGGGTCACCAGGCCAGCCTAGGCAGTGATGATGACTGGGAGGACGAGTGGGACGACAGCTCCACGGTGGCCGACAAGCCAGGTGCACTGGGCAGCGGCGCATACCCAGACCTTGCAGGCTCGGCAGCGGCGGGCGGCAGCGCGGCCAGCGGGTACCTCTGTCCACACGCTGGGACCTGTCGCTGGGCTCACCCGGCGTCTCGGCGCCCCCACCTCAGCAAGTATCTGGAGCCAAGAGCTCCGCCACAGTGAGCCTCAACCTCAATCACTTCTCCACCTCGGTCAGGTCGGGCCGGGAGGCCTTGGTGCTGAGAGAGGTGTCAGGCTTTGTGAAGGATGGGGACAATCTGTGCATGGTGCTGGGTCCCTACGGCCCGAGTGGCAGGAGAACCCCTACCCTTTCCAGTGCACCATCTACGACCCCACCGAGCAGACCAAGTTCAAGGACTGAAGAGTTGCATCTCTTACAAGCTGGTGCTCATGCATACCCAGGTGCCCGCGCACAGGTGCTATCAGCACTTGGACTGGCTGTGTGCGTGCCTGGCAGAGAAATTTCCAGTCATCTCGGTGCCCCATCTGCCCGAGAAGCAGGCCACCAGGCGCTTAGAGGAGGACTCCATCTCCAAGCGCAGGAAGGGTCTGATCTGCTGGATGTACCACATGGCCAGCCACCCTGTGCTGGCGCAGTGCCATGTCTTCCAGCATTTCTTGAACTGTCCCAGCAGCACTGATGAGAAGACCTGGAAACAGGGTAAGCAGAAGGCTGAGAAGGATGAGATGGTGGCTCCAACTTCTTCCTCACTCTGAGCACACCACCTGCCGCAGCCCTCGACCTGCAGGAGGTGGAGAGCAAGAAAGACTGCTTCAAATCCTTCCCCAAGATGGATGACAGCGCGCTGCAGCTCAACCACACTGCCAACGAGTTCGCGCGCGCAAGCAGGTGACTGGCTTCAAGAAGGAGCATCAGAAGGTGGGCCAGTCCTTCCTGGGCCGCAGCTAAGCCTTTAAGCTGCATCAGCAGGCCTTGTCCGCGGGTCTGAACCAGGCCATTGCTTTCCCTGGAGACGCCTATGACGCCATCAGCCATCTCTTCGCTGAGCAGCCCAGGCAGGCCGTGGACCTGGTCATGGACTGTTAGCACTGTATCAGGGGCGCCTGGCCAACTTCCCAGACATCATCCATGTTCAGAAAGGAGCTCTTACCAAAGGAAAGGAGAGTCGGCTACACGGGGAAGAAGGGAGGATAGAGGTCCAAAAGCTGATGTCATTCAAGACCGCTGTAACACTATCTCCTTCACCACATTGGCCGAGATTCATCACTTCCATCAAATTAGAGTAAGAGACTTTAAATCACAGATGCAGCATTTTTTACAACAACAAATAATATTTTCCCAAAAAGTGACCAAGAAGTGGGAAATCCATTTTGTGGAGGAATAAATAGATAACAAATCCTGATATGGTTAGTCTGAGATTCAAAGTAGATATAAAAATACCTTTTCTGTGGAGCCTGGAAGTGAGAATCTTTCAATAGAATTTAAATTTTATTTTGCCTTCTTCCTATTAAACATCAAATTGGTGACTAAAGTTGGTAGACAAACTACTGAGGTCTGAGGCTCATTTAGTAGTCAGACTGATGGACAATTGTGATGTCAATTATCTAAGGCTCATGCCATTTGACACACTGAAACATACATTGCCTTTTCTTAGACTTAGTGGCTTCAAAAATATTTTTTGTAATTGAAAAATTGTAAGGAATAACATATTTTCAGAAACAGATAGAGAGATAGATAGACAGATAGATAGATAACCACAATAATATATGTGCAACAATATGAGAAGTATTTGTCCAAAGTATTAGGATATATATACATCTCCAAAGGTTCTCAGTTTCTAGTTTTTTAAACCTATTCAAAGTGAATGTGAAAAGGACAGCATGTAGATTTCATCAGCACTGTGAACCTTAGAGTCTAATGCATGAAAAAAATCACAGGAATCTTTGAAGCCTATAGAAGAAGACACACACTTATTAGGATTCAATAAAGTTTATGTAGCTAATTTATGTTGAGGTCAAGGAAATAACCAGGTTCTCCTAAAAATTAAATCTAATTAGTTCTCAGAGAGTCCATATATTCTAAAATCCCAAGATTTGCCCAACTCAAGATAGATTACATATGGATTCCTAGTGGTTAGAATCAAACAAACAAAAAGATCAAAACCAAAATTAGTATTTAATAAAAATTAATCTTGTTCAGAGATTAGAGTCATTTCCCTTGCCTACAGGAAAAGAAAATGGCACTTCATTGACTAGTGACTCCTATCTGGATTGTTAATAACCACACTAACACTTACTTTTACCTGAACAGGAAGTAAAAGTAATTGTTATTTATTTTCCTTAGATTTCCATTCCTTCCCAAACATCTCCATCAGATTCTGTACTAAGATAACTCCCAAAATGTTATAGAATCACCCTTTGCTTTATGAAATAAGTGTTTCTCTCACTCCCCCAGGTATGTCCAATATTCTACCTTGATATTGTCTCTTCTCTCTTTTTTTTCTTTTTTTTTTTTTTACGATGTATTTTTATTTTATTTGATATATTTTTATTTATATTTCAAATGATTTCCCCTTTTCTGGGCCCCCACTCTCCGAAAGTCACATAAGCTCCCTTCCCTCCCCCTGTTCTCCCACCCACCCCTTCCACTTCCCTGTTCTGGTTTTGCCTTATACTGCTACACTGAGTCTTTCCAGAACCAGGGGCCACTCCTCCAGTCTTCTTGTACCTCATTTGATGTGTGGATTATGTTTTGGGTATTCCAGTTTTCCAGGCTAATATCCACTTATTAGTGAGTGCATACCAATCTTTTGAGACTGGGTTACCTCACTTAGTATGATGTTCTCCAGCTCCATCCATTTGCCTAAGAATTTCATGAATTCATTGTTTCTAATGGCTAAATAGTACTCCATTGTGTATATACCACATTTTTTTTTTGCATCCATTCTTCTGTTGAGGGATAGCTGGGTTCTTTCCAGCTTCTGGCTATTATCAATAGGGCTGCTATGAACATAGTGGAGCATATATCCTTATTACATGCTAGGGAATCCTCTGGATATATGCCCAGGAGTGGTATAGCAGGATCTTCCAGAAGAGGCATGCCCAGTTTTCTGAGGAACCGCCAGACTGATTTCCAGAGTGGTTGTACCAATTTGCAACCCCACCAGCAGTGGAGGAGTGTTCCTCTTCTCCACATCCTCGCCAACAACTGCTGTCTCCTGAGATTTTAATCTTAGCCATTCTGACTGGTGTAAGGTGAAATCTCCGGGTTGTTTTGATTTGCATTTCCCTGATGACTAATGATGTTGAGCACTTCTTAAGGTGCCTCTAGCCCATCCGAAGTTCTTCAGGTGAGAATTATTTGTTTAACTCTGTACCCCATTTTCTAATAGGGTTGTTTGGTTTTCTGGAGTCTAACTTTGTGAGTTCTTTATATATATTGGATATTAGCCCTCTATCTGATGTAGGATTGGTGATCTTTTCCCAATTTGTTGGTTGCCGATTTGTCCTTTTGATGGTGTCCTTTGCTTTACAGAAACTTTGTAATTTTATGAGGTCCCATTTGTCAATTCTTGATCTTAGAGCATAAGCTATTGTTGTTCTGTTCAGGAACTTTCCCCCTGTACCTATGTCCTCAAGGGTCTTCCCCAGTTTCTTTTCTATTAGCTTCAGAGTGTCTGGCTTTATGTGGAGTTCCTTGATCCATTTGGAGTTAAGCTTAGTACAAGGAGACAAGGATGGATCAATTCCCATTCTTCTGCATGCTGACCTCCAGTTGAACCAGCACCATTTGTTGAAAAGGCTATCTTTTTTCCATTGGATGTATTTCAGCCGCATTGTCGAGGATCAAGTGGCCATAGGTGTGTGGGTTCATTTCTGGATCTTCAACCCTGTTCCATTGATCCTCCTGCCTGCCACTGTACCAATACCATGCAGTTTTTAACACTATTGCTCCGTAGTATTGCTTGAGGTCAGGGATACTGATTCCCCCAGAATTTCTTTTGTTGTTGAGAATAGTTTTAGCTATCCTGGCTTTTTTGTTATTCCAGATGAATTTGAGAATTGCTCTTTCTAACTCTGTGAAGAATTGAGTTGAGATTTTGATGGGTATTGTGTTGAATTTTTATAGTGCTTTTGGCAAAATGGCCATTTTAACTATATTAATGCTGCCGATCCATGAGCATGGGAAGTTTTTCCATTTTTAATTCTTTAAAGACATAAAAAGGGCAATTCTCGGGGTGTGTGTGTGTGTGTGTGTGTGTGTGTGTGTGTGTGTGTGCTTGTTCACATGCCCGTTTCAGCTCTGGAACTCAAGGCCCCCTTGCCTAGATTATAACTAAGGGTAGTCTCTGGAATGCGACCTTTCACCTAGTTTCTAACAAAGAGCAGGGTCTCGAACTTCTGACCTTTTTGGGTCATTGGAGAGTTAGGATGTATTTTTTATCCTTTCAGGATGAATGGGAAGAGGAACTGTAGGAAGGAAGAACAGGAAAGGGATGAAGACTGCCCAGTAAAAGAAGATTAAAGATAATTTTAAAAGAGAGAGATACATTGAATTCACACTCAAAATTTGTTTATCTTTCAATCCTTTTGGAATATATTGGCTTAAGCCTTGGCTTGTAACAACCACACTAATTAGTGACATTGTGTTATATGGTTGTATAGGAGAATAGTTTTCTCAAAACAGCATGGATTTCTTCTCTAAGTCCACATTGTGTAAGCATAAATTAGGCTGTATCCATCATATCTAAAACACAAACATACAGGATGCCTTGGGCAATTTTCATGCCAACATCACAACAACCTTCCTCAAGTTTTTCCTAGTGCTGCCCATTCATCTGCAAGTATCATGATTTTGCTTTTCTTAGTGGATGAATGCTGTTTGATTGTGTAAATGTGACATGTTGTTACTACCTGTTTGTCAGGTGATGCACATCTAGACAGTTTCCATTTTCTAGTTATTATAAATAAAACAGAAATAAACATATATAAGGAAATATCTGTAGTAACATACAGAGTCAATGGCATATATGCCAAATATTGATATAGCTGGATCTTTTGGAACATTGATTTACTTTCTTCCTTTTGGGAAAACACCACAATGAATTTCACAAGGACTCGTCCAGTGTTCACTCTAACCAACAGCAAAAGTCTTTGGTTTTTCCCATCATCTTTGCTATCATTTGCTGTCTTTTGTTTTACTAATCTTGGACATTATGACTACTGAAGGATAGAATCTCATAACAATTTTCATTTTCATTTTGCTCAGCCCTGACAGAGATTCCCAGATTAAAGTCCTCTCATCAAGTTTCAGAAATGTATAAGGAAGAGGAAACAAAAATATTTACTCATGCATTCTAATAACAAAAATAAGACACAATCCTTCTTTGTCAATTTTTTCTTATTTCTTTGTCAATTTTATTTCTTATTTCTTTTTTAATATCTTTATTTCTTATGTATCATAAAAGGAGTGGAATTATATGAAATATTATCTGCCTACATTAATATTATCATAAACATTTCTATTATATTATGAAATATAGTGACTCTTGACTAATTGACCTGAGGATGGAGAGTGGAAGCAAGAAACTGAGATTTGTCAAGCTAAAGAACACATGTTATACAACCACACTTTTTTAAACTTCCCATCTCCTAAGCATGATTTCTGTATTCTATACTGTGTTTTGAATATGCTTGAAGAAAGACCAAAGGGAATAAAGGGATGCCCATAGCCCTCTCAGGATCCAGTCAGAATAGGAATATGAAAAGACAATAGCATCACAGGTTCCATTTAGGCTCACCCGAATCCATATGAGTGAGGAAGAGGAAGAGTCTCAAGATGTTCTCCAAACCACATTATTTTCTTCCTTCCCTCTCTCCATGATTCTGATATTTCTTTTCTTGTATCCACCTAGGGAGCCATTGTTAAAGTGGGAATTTCACAGAACAGCAGTAAGGTGCCTATAGCCTCAGGGACTTGCTTTCTGTCTTGTTGATGGAATGCCCTGTAGAGAGAGGAGATCCTATCTGCTGAGAGAACTCTTTTGGGTCTTTAATTACCTTGTGAAAAGTTGAGCAGGGCCCTGTTGATACTCTTCATTTAAGTGGATATGATAAAGTACATGAATAATACCTTTCGGAGGTAATCCCATTTGGCATTACATCTTTGTGAGAAGCCATGGGATCCTCCTCAGGAGGGTGTTGAACATCTTCCAATGGGGTTCCTAGAATTTCTGACAAGGTTAACAGCAGGACTGATCTCATGGATCAGCAGGCTGCCAGTGGGGAACTGACAAATAGGCTGAACTATGTGGCACAGCCTCCTCATTGTAGACATTTGTTTTACCTGTCTCAATTAAGTGGATGGGCATTAATTAAGTTTAAGAAATAGTAAAAAAGGAGTGGTCTGGCACTTTATGAGAAGGGAAGTTTTATGACATACAGTAATTGGATACTTCAGGCTGTCTGAAACTTGTGGTGTTCCTCCTGTCACAGCTTATTACGTACTGACATCTCGGATGTGGTCCGCTATGGTGGACATTTATAATTTGTTTTGTTGTGAGTAAGGGTCTTGTTATATAGACAAAGCTATCATGAAACTATAAATCCTCCTGTCTCCATATCCAAAGTGGTGGAATTACTAAAGGTGTGCACTAATGTCCTGAGGTGAGACCTGGCTCCATTTATGAACCTCAACTGGGTTTTTAAAGCTACAAGCCTTGAACTAGTTTGGTGGCTTAGAAGTTAAAACCATTTGCTGACAAATGTGATGCCCCCAGTAAGTCCTTGTACTAGGAAGGAGAGACAAATGCTACTAAGTAGAAGCATGTGTGCAAACACACACACACACACACACACAGATGCACACACACACACACACACACAAACACACACAGATGCACACACAGAAATTAAAAATTTATATAATATTCAGAATATATCATTTTAACTGCTATATGTGATGACTAAATACACATAATTTTTATTTTTGTTTGTTTCTTTGTATTTGTTTTGTTATCATATAAAGTTGCCAAATGCCTATGTGTAGTCATAGAAATTTACAAAATTGAGGCAGAAAATTATAAACTAGAGGTACCCCTAGTTAACAAGGAAGATATTCTGCTTGGAAATCACAAGCTTCCATGAAGCTATTTGTTGTCATCTATTAATCTGGGGTGTACTGGTGAGTACAGTGAGTGGTTGTGTTTTGATTCTTTCTTGCAGTTTTTAAATCTTAGTCTTAGTTGTTTTATAATAACAATAATTATTATAAATTATCAATAATATCATGAATTATTATTATTATTATTATTATTATTATTATCATCATCATCATCATTATTATTATCATTATTATTACTATTTAATCATTTTTTTATAGTCCAGACTTTATCCCTCTCCTGGTCCAGCCTCTGACTGTTCTACATCCAATACCTCCTCCTTGCTCCCATCTCCAAGAGGGAGATACCCCCAACCTCTACCCCACCAGACCTCCCAATTCCCTGGAGCCTCATGTCTCTTTAGGGTTAGGTGCATCTTGGCTGACTGAGTGTAGACCTGGTAGTCCTCTGCTGTATATGTACTGGGGGCCTCATATCAGCTGGTGTATGCTGCCTGGTTTGTGGCTCAGTGTCTGAGAGAGGTCTGGGGTCCATGTCAGTTTAGACTACAGGTCTTCCAATAGGTTTGCCTTCCTCCTCAGTTTCTTCCAGCTTTTCTCTAGTTCAACCAATGGGGTCTTGAGTCTATTTCCATTGCTTCAGAATAAATATCTGCATCTGACTCTTTCAGCCTCTTGGTGGGTCTTTCAAAGGGCAGTCATGATAGGCCCCCTTTTTTGTGCACAACTCAGCATGAGTAATAGTTGCAGACTCCCCTTGGGTGGATCTCAGTTTGGGCTTGTCACTAGACATCCTTTTCCTCAGGATTTTCTCCATTTTTGTCCCTGCAGTTCTTTCAGATGGGAACTCTTCTGGGTCAGAATTTTTTACTGTTGGATGGCAACCCCACCCTTCTACTTGATGCCCTCTTTTTTCTACTGGAAATGGGATCAACAAGTTCCCTCCCCTGACTCTAAGGCATTTCATCTAAGGTCTGCCCTTTGAGTCCTCAAAGTGAATATTGGCAAAAAAAAAAAAAAAAAAAAAAAAAAAAAATTACAGAATGTAATCCCAAGATAAGGGTTTGTCTATCTTGTTGGTTTTTTTCAAAGAACCAGCTCCTGGTTTGTTTGATTCTTTGTATAGTTCTTTTTGTTTCTACGTGACTGATTTCAGCCCTGTGTTTGATTATTTCCTGCTGTCTACTCCTCTTGGGTGTTATTTGCTTCCACGGGAGAAATATTCATTTTGTTTCTTTATTTTATAGTTTGCTACTTGTTGTGTTTACAAGCTATATATGTTTCCTCCTGGCATTTTTAGGGTTAGAGCCAGGGTAGTGGAGGAAATGGCTTCAGAATTTTTTACTTTTCTCATGTAATACATGCTTGATGAAAACATTTTGAAACCAACCTTGGCAACCACTTATTTTCATATCAACTTTTACAATGGTAGAGAAAAGAGGGAGTATTATTGCATTTTTGTTGCAATCTGAATTTTCTATATATCTTTCTTCATGTTTTGTATATATCTCCATGGATAATTAAATCTTTAATAAATTAATTGAAATAAATCCAGATAGATATTGGGGCTTTATGCATACTTAAGCCTGAAAATAAAGGCTACTCTGAATTTTAAACATAATACATAAAATATAAATAGATAGAATGTGTGTTTCCAGATTAAGCTCTATTATAATTTCAAACCATCATTCAAATGTTACTTCCTCAAAAGATTTTGTATCAATTGGCTTGAATATTGGCTGATAAAATATGGTTAAAATTCACAAGGACTCGACATTACTATTTTATGTATGTGATTTTCTGCACTGTTTTAAAAATGTGACCTTTATATACTCAAAGGATAATCAGACTGAGAAAGAAACTAGGGAAATGACACCCTTCACAATAGCCATAAACAGTGTAAAGTATCTTGGGGGTGACTCTAACCAAACAAGTGAAAGACCTATATGACAAGAGCTTCAGATCTCTAAAGAAGGAAATCAAAGAAGATCTCAGAAAATGGAAAAATCTTCCATGCTCGTGGATTGGCAAGATTAATATAGTTAAAATGGCCATCTTGCCAAAAGCAATATACAGATTCAATGCAATCCCCATTAACATCCCAACTCAGTTCTTCACAGAGTTAGAAAAAGCAATTCTCAAATTTATCTGGAATAACAAAAAACCCAGGATAGCTAAAACTATTCTCAACAGTAAAAGAACTTCTGGGGGAATTAGTATCCCAGACCTCAAGCAATACTACAAAGCAATAACTGCATGGTATTGGCACAGGGACAGGCAAGAGGACCAATGGAATAGAACTGAAGATCCAGAAATGAATCCACACACCTATGGTCACTTGATCTTTGACAAAGGAGCTGAAAACATCCAGTGGAAAAAAGATAGCCTTTTCAACAAATGGTGCTGGTTCAACTGGAGGTCAGCATGCAGGAGAATGCAAATTGATCCATTCTTATCTCCTTGTACTAAGCTCAACTACCTAGTTAAATGCCGGCCTTGGCCATACCTTTGACATATTCCAAAAGGCATAGGCCTCCTTTTGGTATTACTTTGGTTTTTTCTACAGTCATTTCTGAGATGGCCCCACTCACCACAGTTAAAACATTTGAAATCTTGGGTCCTTATCCTTCCACTGGGGCCCCTGCATGGCTATAGAAGGTGGCATGCTCAGGTTCCATGTCTTCCCTCTTAGGCATTTTGGCGAAGATTACCCACATGCATTCCAGAGAACTTTCCCAGTGCCAGGTCTCAGATGGCTAGGATCACCGGGCCATGCCCCCTCCCCACAGCTACAGATTCATACTCATACTTCTGGCCCTCTGGGCACCTTTTCTGGCTCTTCACACACCTGATCGTGACCCACTATCTCCCCTCCTACTTTATACTACACAGGTTCCGCCTTCCTCTGCCTTCCATGACTATTTTTACCCCTTCTGTGTAGGATCCAAGAATTTTTACCTAGGTTTAATTTTTTATTTAACTTCATTGGGTCTATGGGATGTGTCATAGGTATTCTGTACTTTTTGGCTAATATTCACTTATCAATGTGTACATACTGTGTTTTTTCTTTGGGGTCTGGGCTACCATACTCAAGATGATATGTTCTAGTTATAACCATTTCCTGAAAAATTCATGATGTCTTCATTTATAAGAGCTGATTAATATTTCATTGTGTAAATGTACATTTTCCCTATCCACTCCTCAGTTTAGACACATCTAGTTTTTTTCCAATTTCTGGCCAATATATTATATTATATTTAGTTTATCCAGTCTTATGTTGAGGTGATAGATCCACCTGAATTTGAATTTTGTGCAGGGTGATAAATAAAGATCTATTTGAATTCTTCAATAGGTAAATATCCACTTAGGCCAGCATAAGTTGTTGAAGATGCTTTTAATTTTCTTTTATCCTATTTGAAGGTTTTGGATTTTTGGTTGAAAATCAAATATCTATAAGTATGTGGGTTCATGTCTGAGTCATTGATTCTGTTCCATTGGTTAACCTTTCTGTTTCTGTATCAATACCATGCAATTTTTGTTACTATTCCTCCCTAGTACAGCTTGAGGTCAGGGATGGTGATTCCTCCATAAGTTCTTTTATTGTTCAGGACTGTTTTGACTATCTTAGGGGTTTGCTGGTTGTTTGTTTGTTTTGTTTTGTTTTGTTTTCCATATGAAATTAAAATCTGCTCCTTCAAAGACTGTAAAATATTTTGTGCAATTTTGATGGGAATTGCTTTAAATCTGTATATAGCTTTTGGTAAGATTATCATTTTCAGAATGAATACAACCAGTACATGAACATAGTAGAGCTTTCAATCTTCTAATATCTTCCTTGTTATTTTGTCCAGGGATTACAAGTTCCTCTTATACAGACATTAACCTTGCTTGGTCAGAGTTCCACCAAGATATTTTATATACTTTGTGGCTATTCTAAATGGTGATGTTTCCCTAATCTCTTTCGTGGCCTGTTTGTCATGTATATAAAAGAAGGCCATTTCTTAGAGTTAATTTTATATCCAGTCACATTGCTGAAGCTGTTTTTCAGCTGTAGACCATCCCTGGTAGAATTTTGGTGGTCACTTATGTATACGATCATGTCATCTGCAAATAGTTACACATGACTTCTTTCTTTCTAATTTGTATCCATTTGATCTACATTTGTTGTGTTATTGCTCTAGCTAGAACTCCAAGTACTATTGAGTAGATAGAAAAAAAGTTGACAGTCTTGTCTTGTCCCTGATTTTACTGGGACTGATTCAAGCTTCTCTCCAATTAATTTGATGTTAACTATTTCCTTGATGTACATTCCTTTTATTATGTTTAAGTGTGTGCTTTGAATTCCTGATATCTCCAAACCCTTTAACATGAAGGGGAGTTGGAATTTGTTGAAGACTTTTGCAACATCTAAGGAGATCATCATGTGTTTTTTTTTCCTTTGAATTTGTTTATATAGTATATTACATTGATGAATTTTCAGATATTGAACCATCCCAGCATCCATGGAATGAAGTCTACTAGATTGTGCTGAATGATGTTTTTGCTATCTACTTGGATTCAATTTGCAAGCATTTTATTGTGTATATTGCATTGGCATTTATAAGCAAAAAATGGTCTGATGTTCTTTATCTTTTTGAGTCTTCATGTGGTTTATGCATCAGGTTAACTATGGCTTCATAGAATTAGTAACTTAGAGTTTCTTCTGTTTCTAGTTTGTGGACTAGTTTGAAGAGTATTGGTGTTAGCTCAGTTTTAAAAGTCTAGAACTTTGTACTATGTTAATCTGGATCTGGGCTTTTCTGTGTTTAGAGGCTTTTAATGATTGCTTCTATTTCCTTAAGGGTATGGGACTGTTTAGATAATTTATATGATCTTGGTTCAACTATTATAAGTGAGATAAGTCTAGAAAGCCCTCCATTTTATTTACAGGCTTTTGAAGTAAGACCTTGTGACTTTTTTTAAATATCCCTGGTTTCTACTGATATGTCTCCCTCTTCATTTCTGATTTTGTTAATTTGGTTATTGTATCCTTAGCCTTTAACTAATTTGGCTAAGGATTTATCTATGTTTTTGATTTTCTCAAACAACAAATTCTTTTTTTTATTTGATATATTCTTTGTTTACATTTCATTTGATTTTCCCTTTCCTGGATCTCCCCTCCCAAAAGTCCCATAAGCCTTCTTCCCTCCCCCTGTTCTCCAATCAACCCCTTCCCACTTCCCTGTCCTGCAAACAAGCAATTCTTGGTTTTGTTGATTCTTTGTATTGTTCCCTTTGCTTCTAATTGATTAATTCCAACCCTGAGTTTGACTATTTCCTGGTGTACACTAATCTTGAATGTGTTTGCTTCTTTTGTTCTAGAAGTTTCAAGTGTGACCTGAACTTCCCAGTTCTCCCCAATTTCATTATGAAGGCACTTAGTGCTTTGAATGTTTCTGTTAGCACTGCTTTCATATTTTTTTGTAGTTTTGGCTAGGTTGTACCTTCATTTTCATGGAATTCTAGAAAGTCTTTAATTTCTTTTCACATTTCTTTACAGACCAAATGATCACTAAGTAGAAAGTTGTTCAATATCTATGAGTATGTGGGCTTTTTGATTTCTCTGTTGTTGAGGACCTACTATCCATGGTGATTTGATAAAATGCAAGGGGATATATCAATGTTGTATCTGGTGAGGCTCATTTTATGTTTGTTTATATAGTCAATTTTGAAAAGGGTTGTGGAAGGTGCTGAGAAAAAGGTATATTCTTTTTTGGGGGGTGAGAAATTGTGAAGATAACACCATGTAGTTCAAAACTTTTGTTAATTTCATTTTGTCTCCATTTAGTTTCTATTTTCATGATGTGAAACTTTCATGATGAAAGTGGTATGTTAAAGCATCCCACTATTATTATGTGGAGTTCAACGTGTGCTTTGAGACCTAGTTAAGTTTTTTTTAAATAAACATTTGTATGCTTGTAATTGGGGTATAGATGCTCAGAATGGAAACTTCGTCTTGGTGAGCTTTCCCTTTGATGAATATGAAATGTCCTACTCTATCTCTTTTGATTACTTTAGGTTGAAAGTCTATTTTATACAACATTTTAAATGCTACTCCAGCTTGTTTCTTGTTCCTGTTGGCTTGTAAAACCTTTTACCAGTTCTTTACTCTGAGATAGTATCTACCTTTGATACTTGTCTCTTGTATTCAGCAGAATGATGGATCCTGTTAAAAATGCATTTTGTTAACCTCTGTCTTTTCATTAGTGATATGAGTCTCTTGATGCTGAAATGAGTGACCAATGATTGTTAGTTACTGCTATTTTAATATTGGAGATGGTACTGGGTATGTGTATGAGTCTCTTCTTTTGGGTGTGCTATTAATTCCTTTTGTGTTCTTGACTGTAGTTATCCTCTGTGTCTTGTTTTCCTTCTAGTATTCTCTCTCTGTAGGGCTGGATTAGTATTAAGATGTTTAAATTTGGTTTTGTTATGGAATATATATGTTTCTCCATCTATGATGATTAGGAGTTTGGGGAGCCTGGCATCTGTAGTCTCTCAGGGTCTGCATGATATCTTTTCAGGATCTTCTCTTTCAGAGCCTTTTTGGGAAGTCAGATGTAATACTGACAGCTTGGCCTTTAGGTTGCTTTGCTTGCAGGTTTTAATGTTCTTTCTCTGTTCTACACAGTTAGTGTTTTTATTATTATTTGGCAGAAGAATTTTCTTTTCAGATCCAATCTATTTGGTGTTCTGTAAGCTTCTTGTAAGTGTGTAGCCATCTATAAATAAGATAGGAAATCAGAAAAGGTAAACAGAATTATCACAGATGAAGCCCAAAGGAAGTTACCCCTAGAACCTATGACTCATTGCTACTGACATTTTTATATGAAAAAATCCTGTATAGTACATAGTATACCTGCAAATGGCATAACCAAATTCTACCAAATAATTTAAATGTGTTTTGGAAAATCATGATAATTCCTCAAGTAGCATAGCTACTAAGAATATAATTAGTGCTGTTTATGAACAGTGCTACATTTTCTTTTTTTTAAACATTTTTATTTTCTATATTCTTTGTTTACATTCCAAATGATTTCCCCTTTCCCGGATCCCCCCTCCCCATATGTCCCACAAACCTTCTTCTCTCCATCCCTTCTCCAATCACCTCCCTCCTTTTTCTCTGTCCTTATATTCCCTTCCAATGCTAGATCGATCCTTTCCAGGATCAGGACCCTCTCCATACTTCTTCATGGGAGTCATTTGTTATGCAATTTTTGCCTTGGGTATTCAGGGCTTCTGGGATAATTAATATCCACTTATCAGAGATTGCATTCCATATGTATTCTTTTGTGATTGGGTTACCTCACTTAGGATGATATTTTCCAGATCAAACCATCTGCCTAAAAATTTTGTGAATTCGTTGTTTCTAATTGCTGAGTAGTATTCCATTGTGTAAATATACCATATTTTCTTTATCCATTCCTCCTTTGAGGGACATCTGGGTTCTTTCCAGCTTCTGGCTATTATAAATAAGGCTGCTATGAACATAATGGAGCATGTGTCTTTATTGCATGCCGGGGATTCCTTTGGGTATATGCCCAGGAGAGGTATAGCAGGGTCCTCTGGAAGTCTCATGTCCAGTTTTCTGGGGAACCTCCAGACTGATTTCCACAGTGGTTGTACCATGTTACAGCCCCACCGGCAGTGGAGGAGTGTTCCTCTTTCTCCACATCCTTGTCAACAACAGAATACAAGATATAGAAGAAAGAATCTCAGATGCTGAAGATACCATAGAAACCATGGACTCAACAGTTAAAGAAAATGCAAAATGCAAAAAGCTTGTAACCCAAAATATCCAGGAAATCCAGGAAACAATGAGAAGACCAAACCTAAGGATTATAGGCATAGATGAGAGTGAAGATTTACAACTTAAAGGGCCAGCAAATATCTTCAATAAAATTATGGAAGAAAACTTCCCTAACCTAAAGAGAGAGATGCCCATGAATATACAAGAAGCCTACAGAACTCCAAACAGACTGGACCAGAACAGAAATACTTCCCGTCACATAATGATCAAAACACCAAATGTACTATATTCTTTATTTACATTTCAAGTGATTTTTCCCTTTCCTGGATCCCCCCTCCCGACAAGTCCCATAAGCCCTCTTCCCTCCCCCTGTTCCCCAATCAACCCCTTCATACTTCCCTGTCCTAAAAACAACTAATTCTTGGTTTTGTTGATTCTTTGTATTGTTCTCTTTGCTTCTAATTGATTAATTTCAACCCTGAGTTTGACTATTTCCTGGTGTACACTTCCTTTGAATGTGTTTGCTTTTTTTGTTCTAGAAGATTCAGGTGTGAACTTAACTTGGTAGTTCTCCCCAATTTCATTATGAAGGCACTTAGTGCTTTGAATTTTTCTGTTAGTACTGCTTTCATAGTTTTTGATAATTTTGGCTAGGTTGTACCTTCATTTTCATTGAATTCTAGAAAGTCTTTAATTTCTTTTCACATTTCTTCACAGATCAAATGATCACTAAGTAGAAAGTTGTTCAATTTCTATGATCATGTGGGCTCTTTGATTTCTCATTTGTTGTTGAGGACCTACTATCCATGGTGATTTGATAAAATGCAAGGGGATATATCAATGTTGTATCTAGTGAGGTTCATTTTGTGTTTGTTTATATAGTCAGTTTTGAAAAGGGTTGTGTAAGGTGCTGAGAAGAAGGTATATTCTTTTGTTTTAGGTGAGAAATTGTGAAGATAACACCATTTAGTTCAAAACTTTTGTTAATTTCATTTTGTCTTCATTTAGTTTCTATTTTGATGATGTGCCCATTGGTGAAAGTGGTATGTTAAAGCATCCCACTATTATTGTGTGGGGTTCAATGTGTGTTTTGAGACCTAGTAAAGTTTTTTTTTTTTTTAATAAACATTTGTATGCTTGTAATTGGGGTATAGATGCTCAGACTCGAGACTTGTCTTGGTGAGTTTTCCCTTTGATGAGTATGAAATGTCCTACTCCATCTCTTTTGATTACTCTAGTTTGAAAGTCTACTTTATACAGTATTTTAATTGCTACTTCAGCTTGTTTCTTGTTCCCGTTGGCTTGTAACACCTATTATTCCTAATGAAGAGTCCTAGCAATGGGTGGTATGGAATCTCAACTGGTCATCTTTTGCAGCCAGGCAAAGCTTCTATTGGTGGGACCAGACTGCATTCAATTGAGCTGTTGGCTAAGAGGGTCCCATGAACATCCCCAAACAACACAGGCTAATGCTAAGACAAAAGGTTGCTCTCCACCAACTGACAGCAGGACCCCATTGCTGCAGACAACACCTGCACAACTCATTGAACATGGAGAAATCAAGCTGGTATGTATCTGGGATCTTCCCTCCTATGTTGTAGTCTCTTTGGTATGGGAATGTGTTCTGCAGGCTACTGAAAGAGAAATAAAACCAATCCAGCCACAGAACCTCTGGCCTATAATCTGTCCTGCCTATAAAATATATATATATAACTTGTGGGAGTAGACAATCAAGGTCTGATTTGATCGGTGACCCACTTCTTGAGAAGGAACCTATACCCAACACAGCTCAAGTGACCAAGAGTCAAAAACTAGATAGTGGAGAGATCTGGGGTAAACTCAAACATTACTGGAAAAAAATCAATAAAATGACTTCTAATGATAGTCTGCTATACTTGTAGATAAATGTCTTGTCGAGTCATCATCAGAGAGGCTTCTTCTGTCAGCATATGGGAACAGATGCAGAGACCCACAGCCATTATGCAGAGAGAGTGTCTAAATTGGAGGTCTCCATCGAATCTCTCCTCTCAGGTGCAGAGAACATGGAGGACACCATGAGAAAAGGCCCTTGGAAACAATCAAGTAAGGCACATATAATCTCACAGAGACTGAAGCAGGAAGCACAGGGCCTACACATGCCTGCAAGAGGTCTTTTGCATATATACTATTGCTATTAGCTTAGTGTTTTTATGGGACTCCTAACTGTGAGAATGAATAGGTTTCTGACTCTGGTACCTGCTCTTAGGATTCTTTTCTTCCTGTTGGGTTGTTGTGTCCAAGGTTGATATGGTAGTTTTTGCTTCATCTTATTATATTTCATTTTGTCAAATATTTTATTTGGTGGTTGTCTTTTGGAAGCCTATTCTTTCCTAATTAGAGACCGAAATGGAGTAGATCCAGTGGGGAGGAGCTGAGAGGAGTAGAGAGAGGGTAAACTATAATAAGGATATGATTAAACGTATGAGAAAAGAATCTGTTTTCAGTATAAGAAAAAAAATGAGCAAAACCAAAGACTTGCTTTGCTGAGTATCATAAACATGAATGGATAATTAAGGGTAAGGACAAAGTCTGATACCACACATGATACTGCATTTCAGAAGAAAATACTGTATTTCAGAAGAAAATTTGAATAGTGAAGAATTGTTAAGAGTATAGGTGCTCACAGATGGCTTCTCTAAATATAATGAATATATGTATGGAAAGTAAGCAAACTACCTTATTGCATAGGAGGTATGACACCAGACTCATGGCCCTTGGCTTGATTTTATTGCTTTAGAGAGCATGTTAATTCTTTGGGATCACCTTTAAGTTTTGACTCTATAAAGGTGTTTCAAAAAGAAATGAGAAAGTATTCTGTCCTTCCCTGGCAAATAGAGTTGAGTTTCAAGAGCACAAAAGGCTGAAACTCCAGGGTTTGTGAAATCAGAGGCTGAATGAGTTTAAACCACAGAAGCTCTGGAATCTTCCAGACCCTAGCAGGGAAAATGCCACCAAATAAACAAAATAGGTGCACATTAGGCTGGTGGGAACGTTTAAAATCTGTGTGGTACACACATCTGATAGAATGCTCCCCTCTTTTTATTTTAAACTTTCCAGTTTATTTACATAAATATGCTACACTTTCTGTGAAGAAGATTAGTCAGAATGACCTGTGTCTGAATTTTAATTACACTGGGGCTTTCGAGGGGCATTTCTCATTGAGTGTTCTCGTCCAGTCAGTAATTCTGCTTTACAACTCTATTTTACAGGGAACAATTTACTGGGTCTGACACTTCAGTGGCAGCATCTAACCTTATTGTCTAAGAGCTCCATTTTCTTTTTGCACTTAATTTTTCTCTGAAGTCAGAGAAGAGATGCATTAGTGGCAGTTCTGGTGAGGTAAAGGTCTGGAACCTGGTTTCATTTTTTTCCATTCTGTGTATTTTTCTGTGCTGCACTGCTGCCACAGATGATCTGTGGGTTTGATTCCAGTAGGGTTTGTAAAGATGGTGGGCAACTGGCTGCATTACAGGTGCATAGCAAACTCCTCAAGAGTGATCCACAACTTGGCAGGGTCTGATGGACGAGTTGGTCCTCAGAATCCCAGTTTTTCCCCCTTCAACCTATGATGACTTGATGGCTGACCAGAACAGAAATGAATTGGAGAGAAAGCCCTCAAGGCCAGGCTTTGGGGACTAGGGTGAAAGGAAGGCAACAGATTCTGACCCACCGAGTTTTTGATTACTCTTTAGACATTTGTTGGAACTATGGTGTGTTCAATACTACTCTAAACTCTGGGGATGTAGAGACTAAACAAAATATCTGCAAACCAAACTAAAGCAATCAAACATCCAACCAAACCAAACAAAATTAACCAACCCAACCAAGCAACTGGCCAACCCCAATCAATCAACCAAATAACCAAAAAAGTCAAACATCCATCCAACCAAACCAATCAACCAACAGCCAACCAACACACTAACAACAAACTAACAAACTCAAATGAACTAACCAACCAAACCATCCAACCAACCAACAGATCTAAGTAAACCAACCTACCAGCCAACAAACCAACCAAACCAACCAACTGAACCAACCTACTAACTAACCATCCAAGCCAGCCAACCAATGAAGCAACCAAACCAGTCAACCAAACAACCAAATGAACTAACCAACCAAACCAGCCAACTGACCAAAGGAATCAACCCAATCAACTTACCAACCATCCAAAACAACCAAACAAACAAACCAGTCAACTAACCAAATAAACCATCCAAATCAGCTAACTAACCAAAGTAACCAAATCAACCAACCTAGCAAACAAGCAACCTAACCAACCAACCCACTCACCCACCCATCTACCCACCAACCAACCAACCAACCAACCAACCAACCAACCCAACCCAACCCAACCCAACCAACCAACCAATCCAGTCAACCAATGGCGCCAATCAAAGACACCCTCCTACCACCACTAGCATCCTCTGTGCACCCACCCCCGCCCACACACACATAAAAATTTAAACCATCAAACTCCCTGCCCTCATCAGCAAAGATAATGTCTAGTAGCAAATACTTGGGAAGTAAATGGATGTCTGGATTCAGGCAGTGACAGCAGGGGTGACAGCTGGGGGCAGACACAGCTTCCCATTTTGTAATACTATAATACTGTTAAGCACTGCCTTAACCCAAATTGATTTCACTGACTATTAAGATTCCATGCTTTTTGTCTGACAAATGTCACACTCATGTACAAGCATTTGTACTTTATTTAGAATGCCAGTTTAAAGGGTTGCAAGAAAGATAAAAGACTAGTGTGCCTTTGTGGGTAAGCTCTGGGAAGGATTACCTCTGAACAAAGTGGTAATTGATTCCCATGAAGAAGTAAGGAGAGGGTCCTGATCCTGGAAAGGATTGATCTAGCATTGGAGCGGAGTATCAGGACAGAGAAAAAGGAGAGAGGTGATTGGAGAATGGGTGGATAGAAGAAGGTTTATGGGACATATGGGGACGGGGGAACTGGGAAAGGGGAAATCATTTGGAATGTAAACAAAGAACATCGAAAATATAATAATAATAATAATAATAATAATAATAATAATAATAATAATAAAAACCTCTCCAAGAAAGCTGCCAGATGGCACTGGTAAGGTGCAGATCGGCAGAACCATTTGCCCCACCCCCATAGGCAGGACTATCCAGGTTACCCCTCACCCCTTGGGCTTGTTCGCGAGGAAGTGGGGGAGTTTCAGTCTCTTTCCAGACAGCATGATTACACACCCAAATTTTCTGACACCTCAAACACACCGAAGTCAGATTGTCTCCACACAACCAGACTGTCAAAGGCATGAGTCTGGTGGTTGGGAGAACTGGCCACTCTGTAAGGTGGGGAGTGGCTGTGCACTGCCCCTGTGCCAGGTCTGCTCAGCCGGGGTCTAGGGAGAAACACTGGCAAGGAAGAAGCAGTTCTCAGGACCGTGACATGCAGAAGTCACCAGAAGGTGGGACATTGGGAGGAGACTGCTTGGAAGGACTGAGCCTATGAAGAGGAGAAAGAGGGGCAGGGTGTTGGGGATGGGGACTTGGTGACAGTGCCAGGGGGCCTGTGAGCTGCGGACTTGGAGCAACTTCTCCTGGGCATGCGCTGAGGGGTGGCGGGCAGAGCATGAGCTGCTAGCCAGGAGCCAGGAGCCCTGAGCTGGGAGCTGGGAGACTCAGCTGGAGCCCTGCACGCTACCACCCTCCGGGTTCCCAGCCCTGGGTGCTGAGCTGGCCTCTACAAATAGCAGGTTCCAGCTTCTGCTTGGGCACACAGGCTTTCACTGGGGAACTCAGGAAAGTCACCCTGAAAAGTGTCTGCTGCTGCTATCGCCCCCTACTCAGCCTCTGCAAGAGGTAACAGCCTGCCTGGGATTCTGGGGCTCCAGGGAGGGAATTTTGCAGGGTGCAGAGGGTGAATATGGAAGCTGTGGTCTTGCGCATTGGACAGCTCCGGATGGTGGTGGTGGGGAGTACATCCTACCTGAGAGGCAGCTGGTGTGTTTCTTATCAAGTTTCCCAACTTGCAGCAGTGAACATCCCCTCACAGGGGGCGCCTGCTGGAGATACCCCTGTGACCCTCATTACTGCCTAGTGGAGCTTGCTCTGTCTGGCACGCACTTGTGAACACACACTCTCTCACACACACACACACACATACACACATACACACACGAGTTCTAACCCCCAGGTGACACTGAGTTCTGGCCCAGCTGACCGACAGGTTTTGGTCCCTTTGAGGGGTCCTTAAAAGATGCTGCAGTGACTGGGAGTGGTAAGGGGCTGCTTCTCAGCCCTAGTACCAGTTCAAAGAGGAAGTGGTCTTGGTCCTTCAGACTTGGAAGGGATGCTGGGATCGCAGCTGACTAAAGAGCACACTTTCCATGGCTATCTCCAGCCCCCCCTTCAGCAACTCCTGTCCCTCACCCCCAAGCCAGGCCTCTTTCCCCTAGGCTACCTTCGGGTTCTACCTACCCCAAAGAGGAGTCAAGAAGGAGTTAGAAAATCGGGGCTTCAAAGTAAGAGTGGGTGATGAGAGGATCATGCGGGGTCTCAGATTTGCACCACAGCCTCAGTGAGCTCCTCTGATGCCTCTGGCAGGGCAAGGAGCCCAAGTAAATCCCAGAGCCTGCTGCTAGGATGGAAGTTAAGGTTGCAACCAGCTGCTTCTAGGTGATGTGAGAACCAGAAAAACCAGAAAGCCTGTGTTTGCCCCTCTCCACCTTTGATTTTGTTTCCCTCTGGGGAGGTGATTTCTGCCCTGAGGACACCCAGTGGTTTCTGTTTGAAGACAGAAACTTTATAGGTGTGGATGTGCATATTGATGAGATAGTTGTAGTCACTCAAAACTTACTGGAAAAACCCAGAGGGGAGAGAGGTGTCAGTTGCTGTTAGCAGACTGAGGTTTCCTGAGGGCAAGGATGCTCAGTTGATTATGTGGCTCAGGCAGCACCTACTTAGCAGGGAAACCCTGGGGGACATTCTGTCACACTGGCTTTTATGATGTAAAATGTCTTCTTTGTTTATCTTTCTTTTCTTTCACCTGCTTCCTGCTTCCTTACTCTTTCTAAAATGACATTTGAGGTCATTTTGTGGGCATTACATTTTGCTTACATTTCCCCTTAGTATGAAAGAAGTTATTTATAAAGGTGTAGCTCTATAAAATACATGGAAGAGCAGACTACAGGGATGAATTCACGTCTCCTAAGATGGGCACTAGGTGGCCCCTTTTATAGGTGTACATCTTCATTTAGACGACCTTGCTTGCACAGGAATTTTCTTAATGAGATCTGGAATCAGAATGATATCAATCTGACTTGGTTCAGAGACTCAGCCACAGAGTGGCTGCCTGATGCTGTGCTAGAGGTAGAGTTAGGAGAGGCTTAGACAAGTGGACCCTGTCAGCTGACTCAGTGTGGGAGGAAACACATTAGCTCATGTTCTTTGGGATATATTCCAGGGAAACATTGACATGAAATCACAGTAATTGATCAGTGCCTCTGGACTCAGCACACAAGCCTTAAACTCAAGACTGTAGGAGATGCAGTAAGTTAAAATGCTTCTTCGGGGGGGGGGGGGGGGAAGGAGAGAAAGAAAGAAGGAAAGAAGAAAAGGAAATAAGGGAGCGTTTTATGAGAGTTGCCCCAGCCTGCGGGGGTTTTCGACAGGGGACCCTAGAAGAGAAGGGCAGAGAAACAGAGACAGGAGACGCTAAGAACGAGGTCAAGACAAATTAACTGCTCAAGACCTAGTAAACTGTATTTTCTCAGGGAACTTATACAGGCAGGGGAAGAAGTGAGCGAGTGGGATTCTTCATGTGGAAGGAAGGAATGAAGGGAGGGAGGAAGGAAGGAAGGAAGGATGAATTACAGTGTTAATGCTTCCATTATCCCTGAACACGTTCTGTGATAAGATGATAAGAGAGCAAACTGGACCAGCCCTGTTGTGCTCATGGTTTATCGGTGTGTATGCAGGTGAGAGTTACTGAAAGTATTTCTTCTTTGTTGACCTGGTTGTAAACTTGCCTCTCTATAGGTGAATGACTAAATTATGAGTCATAACAGATGTGTCATCTCCCTTTCTGGATGATCTGTCTTTTCAATCATGTTTGCTGTATGTGGCTATTATAAGAATGGAGATCGAGGGGAAATAATCATTAACCAAGGCTGCTAATTACAAGATGCATTGATAAAATATTTTATTATGTAAAAGTTCAAAGCTCACAAGACTAGTTCAGTGGACTCCTGTCTACCCGACAGGCTGAGGCTGGAGTTGTCCACTCAGGACCAGTGAGTTCTTGTCTACAGTGTAGCCAGATGCTCTGATTATCTAGTCAGGATGAGTGGGTTCTTATCTACCCCATAGCCAGATGCTATGGTTGTCCAGTAAGGGCCATTTTAACTTCATCTGTAGTCTCCTGCACTTTCTAGTCTCCTTGGAGTGTGGGACCAAATGATAGAAATTATATCCAAGGAATTATAGCTACAAATGATGTCTTACTTGGGCTGTGCTCACCGTTCTTCCCCTTTTAGTTGGTTGTTCTTGTCTCCTTCTTATCTCATGAGAGTGGGAGTGAGGAGCACTGGTGGACAGTGGGTCGGAATGTAATGGGACTGTTCTGCCCTACTTGACTTCTTTATCATTTCCCACTCATTATTTCCTGATTAAAAGTGTTGTGAGGCCCCATTGACACAAATAATGGACAAGTGGGGTCTAAAGAGGTTGGCCGTGCTGCCCAAATCAGCATTGTTAGCATTTTATAACTCGTTCTAGAATTTTCTATGATTCTCTTATAATGATTATAGTGCATTTGTGGGTGTCTCTTTTGTTTATTCTTTTTAAATTTAAAATTCTCTCCTTCGAGCTAGCTTAGATATTGATTGACCCTTGTGTGCAAGGTACTCTGCTAGGCTATGTTCTGTTTATAGCAGTGAATAACAAAGATGGCTGCTTTCCCCAGGCTCTCAAACACATCAAGCTGAAAAATTGTTCCTGTAGAAGCTTATTAATGTTATTAATATTAATGTTATTAATATTAATGAGGAGTGGCTCATTAGGTCAAGGTGCCTTATGTACAACAGTGAGGACTGACAGAGTTTGTATGCCTGGAGCCCATGTGCAAGCTAGACACATAGAGTAATTGTCTACAACCCCAACACTACTGGGGAGATGGGAGGCAGAGACTGAATCCCCAGACCCCATGGTCCAGCTAGCCTGGCATACACAGCAGAAAAATTACCATATGACCCTGCCTCCAAAATGGTGGAACATGAAGGCAGATACTCCAGGTTGTCCTCTGATTTTCACAGGTACATTGTGGCATGTACCAGCATCCACACATATGAATACACATCACACACACACACACACACACACACACACATGCACACATACTCACAGACACACACACACATTCATGCAAAACACTTATGCTTATATAACCAAGAAAGGCATAATTATTTTTAATATCTTGACTGAAAATATGCCACAGCAATAGTGACACAAAAGATGTGGGAGTAACCAAACAATCTGAGTTCAGGCCATGTCATATGAGATGGAACCCCCTGTACATGTTACAACAGGGATAGAAAAGTAACCTGGCAATCAGAAGGCAAGGGATTCCATAGAGTCACACAGCCCAAAAATCTCACACCAAAGTTTATTTGGGAAGGAAAAACCCAGAGGGCTGTGTGGAGAGAATATCTTCTATCTGTATGGATGAGGCACCTGTCAATTAAAATCTGATGGCCTATAGCTTAGGCACAATGTAGGAGGCAGGCATACGGGAGGCAGAAAGAATTCTGGAAGAGTGCCGGGTGGAAGATGCGCCTGGGAAACTATGAAAAAACAGGCCCATGTTAGCTGAGCAAAGGTAAACAGACACACAGCTGAATATCAATTAGAATAAATGGGTTAATTTTTGTTATGATCAAGTCAGAAATGAGCCTAACTATATGATGAGTGTATTTATAAATATATTTTGAGTTTGAGTCTTCCTGGGAGAATGGGGCTGGGAGAAAGAACCGAACTTAACTTCCTCTGGTGCGTCTGCCTCTGCTCAAATGCAAAGCAGCAAAGAATTTCAACAATATGTAGGTATATGCATTCCTGATGAGAGCTGAGAATACCAGAGGAAATTACAACTAGAGTACAAAGACTTGTGAGCCAACATATGGGTGCTGAGATCAATTACGATCCACAGATTTAGTGCTGTTCTTTTTAGCACTGAGCCATGTACACAACAGAGATATAAACCTGTTCGTGGGGTTGGGCACAGAGCTTTCCAGGGTAGGGATGGCTGCGATTTCGACTTCTGTGCTTGGGCTGCTCTGTAAGGACGGAGTGTGGATGGGGAGACTGAGGTTGGCCTGTAGAGCAGTTAGAGTGTTCTCTCTGTGGAACCTGGCAGTTGGAGGAGCTCAGGGGGGAGGGGCTTAGCCACTCCTGAGCCTCAAGGGATTTGCATACATCAGACCCTGCTTAAGTGGCCAAGAAAAGGAAACTAGATATTCAGAATACTTAAGTTAATATACACAGATGATTACAAGGGACCTGTCCTCAGGACAAAAATCTATAGGAAGATTGGCAAGGTTTCCTATCACCTATTTTCTCTTTCAGGTCCTCACATGCAGCCCCAAGATTTCTCTAGAAAACTCATTCAGTGCCCACAACTTGAATGCTATTATGCTTTCTCTGGTGCAAATCAGGGAGAGCTAATAGCCGAGGAGAAAGTCTGTATGCACTTTGTTAAATGTTCCATGTTCTCCATCTCTTGGTGTCTTGGGGATTTCAGTCACAATAATCTTCCAATAAACTCTAAAGTTTTGCATCCCCATGGTTTCTCTGTCCAAGTCCCCACCTCAGCTCCCTTGAGGGACCTGCCTCAAATCTGAGCAAACCTAGGGTATCTCATGAGCAGGTACAAAGTTATAGAGTACCACGTTTATATACTTCTATTTTTCTTGCTTGTATAGAAGACTTTTTGTGTGTGAATATTTCAACAATATGTAGGTATATGCATTCCTGATGAGAGCTGAGAATACCAGAGGAAATTACAACTAGAGTACAAAGACTTGTGAGCCAACATATGGGTGCTGAGATCAATTACAATCCACAGATTTAGTGCTGTTCTTTTTAGCACTGAGCCATGTTTGGAGCTCCATTTACCATCTTTAAAGTAAGTGGTGCTCTGGAGAGCATTGGAGATCAGAATGCTTTGTTTACTCCTCATCTTTTCATCTAGGAATATTTAAAAGTGATGATCTGGACCCTTAGCCTGGTCTTTTACTGATATTACCACCTCACTTAAAACTCTGCATTGGTCTGCAACAATTTGGGCTCAGGGTTGAATTGTATCCGTGTCTACAGGACCAACTGTGATATGAAAAGACATAATGTCTCTCTTTACTTAAACCAACAATAAGAAGGATAGGAGAGCATACAAGGGAAGGATATAATAGAAGTGAAAAACAGAGCTTGTCTAGGACAGATGTGGAATGGAATGTGAGCATTGCAGGAAGGACACAGATGCACTTCCTGTACTCATCTCCCCAGAGACACCCAAGAAGCCAGTGGTAAGAAAGCCTTGCACTGTAGGGATGGAACGGCCATCATTGTGGCTTCCATGTATTATCCATTGGCTGAGTGTTGACTCATTATTTTCAATGATGGCAATGGTTAGTGAGCCCCTGGCTGCTCTTGGGGATACAGTAGCAAACATTATGAACACATAATACTCAATCCTGTCATGCTAATTTCACACACTTCTAGGCAACCTTGAAATAACCAGCTCAGTTCATAAATAACAGTTCACTATTGTTTTCAGCTTTACACCATCCTAGGCCAGGTCCTAAGGCCAAAGGGTCAACAGGTTAATTTAGGAGCATGGATATCTGGGCAACTGAACTCTTACATTATATGTAATCTGGGACTCTGAATAGACTTCAAAGCCCAAGCTGAAGACCATAAGTCTTAAGGAAAAGGGAGGATCCACTAGAGAGGATACAGCAAGGTTCTATTAGCTACTATTGATTATGACCAAAGAAATTCAGGCTCAGGTGTGAGAAATCCACTATGTACTTTTATTTGGGGAAGCCTAGAGCTACATGAACAATATAAACTTGTACTATATCTCTTGGTTACAGACCAGAAGTAGATGGTAAGAACCTACTGTTGAAGACATCACAGTTCAGTCTTGGCAATAGAGAAATGATCTGAGACTGGCAAACTTCTTCCCTGCTGCCTTGCATTCTCTGTGCAGTATGGTGCTATACATAGTGTTGGGAGAAAAGTCATTTTCTGACAAGTAGTGGATTCTTTTTGCTATAATGCTGACCTGATAGGAAGGATATGCCTATTGATGCAATCATGGAACTATTGTTATAATAGTAACCAACAATTTCTGGTTGAATTTTTGGCCATTTCACAGGATGGAATCCATGCCTGAAGCTCTAAATCACAGGGATTCTGTGAAATTTGAGGGAAATATCAATGTGTTGTGATTAGCTTCACTTGTGCACAGGGCCAAAGTCAGAGGCATTGAAGAGAATGGATGTCCACCCTCGGGTCATAGTGGGCTTCTTTCTGCAAGTCTGTCAGCAACAGTGAGTTTGTTGTGTCATCCCTTGTTCAGGACAATAACTTTGTGTGAGGTAGACACAAACCCTAGCCTCAGTGGCCAGGTCATTAACAATTCATGGAAATCACATGCTGTAGGAACCATGTTCAGGCAAGCACTTTTCTGCCTCTAGGCCAGACAGATTTTCCTGGTATATTATGATGTGTTTTGTGGCTAGATTGGTCAGTCAGGAATATGACCATCAGGACAACTTGGTTGCAGGACTGGACAGACTGGAGCAAGTGACATGGTGTATGAAGAATGGAGAAAGGCTTTATTGTCCTATTTATATTATATAAATGTAACAATTTCCACAGGGCTGTAGTCATTACCTCTTGTCTTCCAGGGTTTGAGAAGTGCTCACTTAGTTACCAAAATTCCTTTCAAATCTGTAATGAACTGCAGATTCAATATGCAGTGAATATCAAAGTGCAACTGTCACTGCTTTAATGGTATAAGCCTCAGTTTGGCATCCTCAAAGGTTCTTCTGGGAGCCTAGCAGAAACACTAGGATCTTTTCCAGGAAATACTTTTTTTTTTCATTTTCCCATGATGGGGTACCAGAGGATAATAGAGTCTCACGTAGAGAAACATCATATTATGCGGTTTGTATTAGAAACTGAATATTGGTGGTAGACATCTTAGATTAAAGTCAGGCCAAAAGAAATTAAGTTTCTCTTGAATCAGAAAATTCTCTTAATTATTTAAAAATCAATTTATTACTCAGGGTAACACTTTGAGTACATGAGAAATATAGACCAATATCTGGGTCCTTTGAGATATTTCTCTTCTGCAGTTGATTACTTAGTGTTGGACTTACAATCTGTCCCATATTGACACTGCAGCAGATGAGGCAGAGCAGCTTTGGGTGCACTGGAGCCTTACACACGTACTGGTACACAGCCAAAAATTTTGTCTTAACCTCTTAATAAATATGCTATATAAAATAATTAATTTCTAATTGCTATAAACTTCTCAAATACTAGTCTATCTTTGAATAAGCCATATATATTGTTTTTCCTTCTGGACACTGTATATAATTATAGTACGTCTTCCATCCATGCCAGTGCACATAAATGACATAGATAAATTATACATGACATAAAAGCAACATGCATAACACCCATTGAATATACAGAATTATTTACACTACACTACATGCATACATATAATACATTCATATATATAAAACACACAAAGACATTTATAAGTGCATGTGCAGACACACACATACACACTTAAACTCTTTCTCTCTCTCTTTCTCTCTCTCTCTCTCTCTCTCTCTCTCTCTCTCTCTCTCTCTCTCACACACACACACACACACACACACACACACACTCCCACAACTAAAGGTGTGTGAAATTTGATTCATCTCAAATCTGTGACAGTTACCTTGATGTTCCAGATGGTGACATGACTGCAGTCCTGCAATTGGAGAAAAGGAAATGTTGATAAGTCATGGAAAACTCACATTTTGAAACAACTTATACATTTTATATTATACTAAAGGAGAGTCTCATGTGATCTAGGCTACACCACATATCCTAGAGAACACAGAAGGATCTTGGAATTATCCTCCTGACACCTGCTCTCTAGTGCTGTATTACAGGCAAGCAGCACCTTGGCAGATTCCAGAAGTGCTGGGAACTGGATCCAGGGCCTAAAGCTTGAAAAACAAGCACTCTCCCTACTGAGCCCTGTCCCCAACCTCTAATATAAAAAGCTCACTGTAGGGCAATAGTTCTCAGCCTAGAGAGTGTGATTGCAATGTTGGTGGCAGCTATGGGAAAGGGTCTAGGGACCACTACTCCTACATAGTTCTCCTTATGGTCAGAGTCAGTTTGTCACGAGCACATACCTTGGCACATTTTACCCAGAGTCACTTGCAAAATATTGCTTTATTAAAAGTACCAGTTAGTGCAGTCATATTGGAGTCATGATATAAATCAGATGGTAAAAGTTACCTAATAATTTTTTTAATATTTTTATTTTCTATATTCTTTGTTTACATTCCAAATGATTTCCCCTTTCCTGGGTCCCCCTCCCCATATGTCCCATAAACCTTCTTCTCTCCATTCATTCTCCAATCACCTTCCTCCTTTTTCTCTGTCCTGATACTCCCCTGCAATGCTAGATCAATCCTTTCCAGGATCAGGACCCTCTCCATACTTCTTCATGGGAGTCATTTGTTATGCGATTTGTGCCTTGGGTATTCAGGGCTTCTGGGCTAGTTAATATCCACTTATCAGAGATTACATTCCATGTGTATTCTTTTGTGATTGGGTTACCTCACTTAGGATGATATTTTCTAGATCAAACCATTTGCCTAAAAATTTTGTGAATTTATTGTTTCTAATTGCTGAGTAGTATTCCATTGTGTAAATATACCACATTTTCTGTATCCATTCCTCATTTGAGGGACATCTGGGTTCTTTCCAGCTTCTGGCTATTATAAATAAGGCTGCTATGAATATAATAGAGGATGTGTCTTTATTGCATGCCGGGGAGGGATGTTCAAATATGGCATACAAAAATGTAAGGATTAATCGGACTAACACAATTTGACTACTTAGTATTAGATAGCTTGTTACTCATGATTCACCTGCTATAGCTGTCCTGCTGCTGCCATTACAGGTAGGCTTTACATTGGCCAGAACTAGAAAGGGTCTTTACAACAGAGAACCTTCGGTTTGGAGTTCTAGGCATTTTTTATAATCGTGCAATCTCTTTCAACATCCCAGTAACTAAACATTATTGTCTCCCAAGATAGGGCTATGTAGTTTAGATCAGATCTGCTAGAAAAGTCTTTCTCACAATCAACTGAAAATCATTCTCTGCTTTTGATCCATGATATTACATAAAGGGAATCTGGGGAAATCTTACAGTGTGTAACAGTATCCACTGATCATGCAGGGAAGCAGGCACTTCACAATAACCTGACTCCAGATCTAGAGCATCTGCCAAATTCTTCTCACCACAACAGGTACTGAAACCACAGATAAAGGCATAAACTAAAAATAGTATCTGTTTTCACATGTCTATACAATGATGCTACAGAAAGAAGATAATATGTGTATCTTGTAAAAGAAATCTTAAATTTTATTAGGCCTCAGTATTTTTATGATCAGGAGAAAATGCAAAATGTGTACACATATACATTCACATTTATATGGACACATGCACACACACACACACACACACACGGGGGGAGAGAGAGAGAGAGAGAGAGAGAGAGAGAGAGAGAGAGAGAGAGAGACTGATATAGGATCTTAGATTACTTTGGATCTCTATGACTGAATTTCTGGTTCTTATCTATTTCATGCGACACGTTTTGGTCCTTTCCCTATGTTGCTGCATCTCCTCTGAATCTATACTCAATGGAAGAGTCCTGGCTGATATGCAGTAAAGTGATAGAATCTTGCCATCTGGGGTGGATCTGACACCCAGAGATCTGATCATACTAAGTGTGTGATCATAGAACACAACATAGGAGAAGAAACCACCTCCCTAGATGGTGAGAACCATACACTTCTAGACAAAATTCCAGAACAAGATTTGCATAATTTACCTTTTGTGCCAGTTTGTCCTTTGCATTCAGATCTCTGACTGAAAGTTTGTAACTGACATTGATAAAGGACAAAGTAACAGGGAATAAGCATTAAATAAGCTAATGAGTTTCATAATTTGTTCTTTTCCTCATGTTACTGGGGATGGAATTCAGAGCCTCAAGCATGCTGCTCTCACACTCTGACCCTGAGGTACACACAAGTCCTACTTCCTTAATCTTCTCCTGAGAGTATTAGTACACCCGGATATCAGGATTATGGGACAGAAAGGAATAGCATCTCAGAGACAGTGAATGATCAGATTTCAAATATGAGAAAACTTATGTTCACTAATCCCAGAATCATAGATATTTGGTTATTATGAATTTCTAAGAAGGGGGGTGATGAAGATAAACTGCCAGGAGGGTAAGGAAAAAACCCAATCAGTGCTGTGTCCTGCCCAAAAACACGGCCTTGATTACTTGCACAAAGATACATACACAGAAGAGAGCTGTGTCCTGTCTGTGGGCATGGAGCCCACTCTGTAGACAATTGGATATTTATTTTAATCCAGTAGGTGTCAGTGTGAAAATCCCAATTCTGAAATGAGAAAAGGCAGACTCACAGTTGCACACATTTTCCTCCAAGTCCAAGTTTCCTGTCTCTCATGTCCACCTTTCTCTCCACCTTCCTCCTTTCATTCAATTTTCCATTACTCATTTACCTTCTCTTCTTCCTTAGATCTCTCTCCCTATCTCTCCCTCTTTCTCTTTTCCTTCTTGCCTCTCTCTTTGCCTCCTATCTCTCCTCTCATCTTCTCTGCACAATGTTACCATTCTCTTTTAGAAACTGTGAACTAATCTTCCTTTTGCAATTCATCATTTTTATCTTTGTCCTCCTAGACCTTGTCATTCCTGTCCAAACTTAATGCCCTCTAGTTTCTTATTTTGTCCTTTCTTTCATTTCTATTTCTTTCTCCCTTGTCTTCCATCCACATTTTCTTTCTGTCTGTCTTTGTTTCTTCCTTTCTGTCTTTCTTTCCCTCCTTCCTTGTTTTCTTTCTTTCTTTGCTCATTTTCCTTTTATTTATCATACTCCTCCTTCTTTTCCTCCATCTTCTCAATGTCCTTCCATCTCTACTCTGTGTCCTCCTTCTCTTTCCCCTGTGTGTATATAAACATCTTTGTCTCAATGTCTCTGGATCCCTTTCTTGTACAATGAATTCTTGCCCATTGATTGTGAGGAACAAGGGACAATATTCTAGAACTAGTGTTAGCTTGTACCTTTAGGACATCAAGTGACGAAACGTATTATAAAAGAAAGCATATTCATTGCTTGCTGAACACTACCTTGCATAAAGAATTCAGAAGAATATAACATTGGGAAGGAAAAATCATGGAAATCTCAGTGTATCTTCTGGAATTTCTTCAATCTCTGCCCCTTAAAGTTACTTCTTAAGAGGTTGTCTTAAAAACCAGCAGTGGTGTCATTATGTCTTTTAAGAGTGCTTGGTGATCATTAGAATATGCACATAAAAGGAAGGCTTTCATAGCAATCAGTTAAGACATTCTGAACAAAGACAGTTTTTAAATAGTTTTGAGACATTGGTGATTCTATACTTGTAAATTCCAGACTTGAATCTCACATACTTACTGTTTATACTTGGGAGCACACACCACAGCTATGGATTCAGGGAGCACCATTTGATATCCAAAATATGTGTGCAGTTCTGCACTTGACCAGAAGGCTGTCTGGGTTTGATCGGTCTGAGAAGACAAAAGAAGCAAAGAATTCTAAGTTAGCCCAGCCAGCTATGCTTGATTCACCAAGGAAGGGAGGCACAAGGAGCATTAACAATCTGTTCTCTCCTGTGATTTCCAAAATCCTTGAATGTAGACTGCCATCTGTCATGTGCAGCAGTAATGTGGAACCATCTTCTTTGTCCTCCTAATTCATAATGTTCAAAATGTACTGTGTTTTTCTCATTTAGTGCCTTAGTGTTTTCATTCTTGTGAATCAACACCATGGTCAGTCCAACACTTATAAAGGATAACATTCAATTGAGGCTGGCTTATAGGTACTAAGGTTCAGTCTCACCATCATAGCAGAAAGTATGATAGTATTCAGGCAAACATGGTGCCTGATGAACACAGAGTTCTACATCTTGTTTGAAAGGCGAAAAGGAGAAGAATGTTTCACAGAAGAATGTTTCCTCCTCTCTTAAAAAGAGGAACTCAAAGTTCATGCCCAAAGTGATACACTTTCTAAAACAATGCCAATACTACTCCAACAAGGCTATACACCATACCCTGCCTGAGACAGGAGTATTCCAACCACTTACTTTTATCTTGTCCCTCGGGACAAGGCCCTTTTGGTCATCCACGCTTAGTTAAACCTGATGTCTAGATAGTAACTATTCCAAGTTTTGTCTTCACTTCTAACCCATCTCTGCTTCTTTCCTAACAACAGCAGACTGATTGCTTCATCAATATTTCTGATGACTGCTTCAACAATTTTTTGGGAATGCAGCTGTTTATATTGAATCCTGCCCCTGAGACCCATGGGATTTCTCCCTATGTGACAAGGAGCTACTTCTGTCCTTCTGATGTGGTATAGTATTACTGTCATATGATCATACTATGTCTTTTTCCATTACTTTTCTTCTTCCTTCACTGGGTCAGCATATGTAAAAACCCAGCAAACAATTGCATGCATGAATGGTGATAAATCTTGCATAAGTTAAACCCTGAAAGCCAGTTGTAAAAGTTACAATTCTACCCATTGCAATTGAATCACTCTTAGAATGGAAGTGGTGCACATGTAAAATGGAGGAAGACATGGTGAGAGCAAGAGGGGTTTCAATCTTTGAGGGAGAAAGTGAGAAATTTGGAGCAGGCTTCTAGCAGATTCTCGTTTCTTTCTCTAAGTTGTGTATAAACATAGATTCTTCCTCCACGAGCCATTAAACAACTGTGTTTATGTATGTATACTCACACCTAAGCTATCATTTAAAATATCAAGCCTTTGGAAATCTAAAGTGAAATGAAAGAAAAATTAAAAAAAAAAAAAACAATAAACAAGAAGAAACCATGTCCAAACTATTTCACAGGTCCTATATGACAGTAATCCGTCAACCCATTCCAAAAGAGCAGCCTTCTCACTTCAAATTCCCCTAGATTCTAGGGCCTAGATGCCAGCTTCAGTATGACAGTTATAACAGAATCCACAATGGCCAATTTCTCATCAAGTGACTTTTGTTTTGAGGCACAATATTACTGTTCATTCAACATGGCACCAAATTCACTAACTTTCAGTTTATCCTCCTGAATGCTGGGGCTCTAGGAGAGTGACAGTATACCCAGTTTTTGATGACATTATTGAACATTGCAGACTCTGTACACCATGGATTAAAATATCCCCAGAACTTCAGCAGGTTCCATCCTGAATTCCTGATTCCTGTGTCCCCATCCTGTGGCTTCGGTGAACCACATATCCAGTGCCCTTTCATCCTTTTTGCTCCTTCATCCCCACTGTGTTCCCTGATTTCCTCATTAGACATTCACCTAAGGTGCCAGGAATTGTTTCTCTTGCAGCCAGTTCTCCATATTTACTGAGATCATGAGCCACCTGCATGTTTAACTGCCTCAAGTCCCTCTCTAGCCTTCTCACAACATCCTCCCAATATTGATGTTGTAATATCTCACAGGTGCCTTCAATTCCACTTTATAACTGCATCTCACTTTCAAGTTCTGTCCTCTTCTACAAACCCTACTCATGTTTATGAGATAAACACTGGCCCCTCCATGATCCCAACTGATATCCTGCCCTGTCTCAGGCTCCTCAATCTCTATCCCTATTCCCTGGATATCTGAAATCCCCTGATCAGTCCTACAAACACACACACACACACACAAGACTATCACCCTCTTATCATCATTCCATGGTATCAGCTCCCAAACCTCACCTGACTTTCCCTAACCAAGCAGCTTTGCATCTCCTTCATTTTAGGTTCTAGAGTATGGCTTTGATCACACCATAATTTTGCTCAGAATAACCCACAGAGTTTTCCCTCTACTCAAAATGGCCACTGTTTTTCCAGGCCATCCAAGACAAGGGATGCCATGGTTCTAATGGCTGATATCAACACATATCAGGCATTATTTTCCAATACATACCATAAATCCTAGCCAACAGAAATGCTCACCGATACAGGAGGTCAGTGTATCACTCTTCAATGCTATCTACCTCCTCTATAAAATCAAGAGATGTATGCTGTGCATGTGCAAATACTTGAAAACCTAGCTTGTAGGATCTCTTTGTTGGGCACAGAGGACGTACTTCTTCATAAATACAAAACACAACCATTAGAAAGGACACTCTTGGCTTACTTAAGTTTCATTTCTACATCTTTTAGGTATGTGGTCTGTACAGACTGTTTTAATACATCCTGCTAAGCAACCATTCTCCATGCAGATTCGTATCAAGTTGGAACATTGAAGAATTACTCTGAGTAAGACATAAAATACAAGGAGCTGTAAAAGTGCTAGGAAATGCTCCTTTCACTTGAACTGCTCACTGTTGACTGTATATGGTCAGTGATAAAGATCTGGAATGGATTGACTCTTTGCAAAGCACTATTTAGGCTGGCTGTTTCTAAGAGAGAGACAAGAGGTTCCCCAGTTACCGAGTTCCATTTGCTTACATGGATCCATCCTAATGTAAGAAACCCCAGTTCTTCTTATATTAGGAACTGATAATCCTTATAGCAATAATCTTGGGCTCCTTTCTGGAGAGGAATGATGCTATGGGTAACATGATATTCTTCTTCAACCTGCCAGGAGAAAACAACTTGTCACAAATCTTGGAGGACTCAGACCCATTCTCTCACACACACATGACCCAGACCACACCAGTGCATGCATCTCATTGTTCCTACTATCTTTAGTGTTTCAAAACCTTGGGTGCTATTGTGCTTTGTTGAGATACAGTAAAAAGGAAAAGATGTTGAGTAGAATCAGAGATATTCATCCTGACACCTCCTGGTCCTAGGCTCTTTCCTGTAGCAGTCAGCAGGTCTGCTCAGGTGTCCTGAGGTGTCTTGATAATTTATACTCCAAAGCTTACCAGTGTAGGTACTAAGTCAAGGATCCAAAAGCAATTCGTGTTTCCTTTTCTCTTTGCAACTAGGCACCATGTCTCTATTCCTGCTTTATGCCTCCCTGGCTGCCTTATGCTTTCGGTCTGCCTTCTTTATCCTTTAGGTAATATGGCACTCAGACTGTGGAGCTGATTTGAGCTTGTAGGAAGCCTTCAGGCTCATTGTGTGAGTGACTAGAATTATTGACTCTAGCCCCCAACTAGAATGAAAATTTCTAATTATAGTATTGAACCACATTGTTCATTTCCATGAACTCTGAAAAGCAACCAAATACAGTCATCAAATTCAAGATGGCCAGTCCTTGTCACCCACAGTTCCCTCTGGAGGGTGATGTGTGTGGTATATGCCCTAGATATGTTCCCTGACAGTCATGGAAAAACAAGGGGGAAGAAACGGCCTAAGATCAGGAGAAGTATTCATATCTTTACCAAGGCTCCATGTAACACCCCACATTTCTTGATTCCTCTCTTAGTGTTCTTCCTTTCTGAGGTGAGGAATTTCTCACATACATCCTGAGGGAGGACCAGCAGGTGCAGGTCTCTTCCCTTCTGAACTCTAATGAAAAATTTAGAGAAGTCTGTGGTGACAGGGCCTGGTATCTCTGAGCAGCACTCAGTCAGTCAGCCTGGGAGAGAAATTTAAAGTCATTGGGATTCTTTCCTTCATTCTGCTCCTGATAATTGGCAGGAAGTTTTACTCTAGGTTCTGGCTATTGGTGTCTGGGAGATGGGGCCTTGGACTTTACTGTCAGCTTAAGTGGATAGAGCAATGTTTCTGGATGTGAATCTGAGATGATTATAAAATTTTTATGTGTGTGGAAGGATTCATTGGACAAAGTCTTCTAACTGAGGTATGGACCATATGCCTCCAGGGATCTAAACAGTCAGAGAATAGGAAAACTTCTGCTGTGTTTCCCCAGGCAGAGATATGTCTTCTCTATTCTTAGTTCATATCTCCAGATTTTTTGGCCTCTGGATTCTAAGATCTGGACATGTGTTTTCCTGTGTCCTGCTGGGATTTTCCTTAGGCACAGTCTCACACAAGTGATTTACAAGGGCCGTGACTTCCAGACATAGAATCAAACTGCAAGTATTTCATAGAATCCTCCTTTAAGAAGCCAGTTGTGGGCATGCTCAATCATATGGAGCATTTACACTCGAGCTGTGAGCCTGTGAGAAACCCCAACAGATAATAAGAGGTTGCGTACAGCAGAAAGCCACATAGACACATCCAGAAATATTTCTACGTCTACTCAAGGTGACAAGAGAGTTAGATTGTCAAGACTGAAAAAAGAAACACTCATCACAGTAGGTTCTGTTACCACAGCATAGTGAGTTGATCCCTGGTAGCAAAATACTGAATACATGGCCGGAGATTGAGTATTCTCTGTGGGCTCCAGTGCTCCAGACTTGAGACACCTGTCCAGCATCTCTGCCTTACCTTACTTATGAGCTTCAGTTGAACTCCTGTGTGACTGACCCAGAAGAAATTGGAACTACTTCTACACAAGGCTTGTCCAAGTCAGAAACCTGTGGTAACTCACCTGGCCTTTCCAAGGTGCGTGTTTCTGCAGCCTCTTTGGAAGCTGCTGATGTGGCTGGGGCTGCTTCTTCACAGGCTTTCTTTCCTGAAGACACCACTGGTGGGCTGAAGGTCCTTGTTGTTACTGAAGAAGGCTGAGCTTCCTTTTATGCTAATGGTGCTCCAGGGCCCTCCTCCCCAAATTTGTTTCCTTCAGAACCATCCATTTTTCCAAATGGGTAGAAAGCCCATTTGAATAATCCCCATGTTACTAGAATATTTCTTATCTCCTCCCAGAAGGCTGCTGTTTGGTAAAGTTCCTCTTTGTCCTTCTGTAGGAAGGGAAAATTATTTAGGCCACTGCTTTAAATCTTACAAGCAAATTCTTGTCAGCCCAGATATTAACCAAATGTAGTTCTATTAAAGTCTGGCATCTCAGTCTAGGACCTGTATCCCTGGAGTGTTTGAAAATCCATTCTTCTACTTTACTCATTTCCTGTTTTCAGTAAAGCTAGGTCTGAGTCTTCTCAGTATGCCACTCCAGTGTGTGTGTGTGTGTATGTGTGTGTGTGTGTGTGTGTGTGTTTGTGTGTTTGTGTGTTTGTGTGTCTTTGCTTCATATGCACATTGCATGTGGAGCCCTTTTATTAAATAACACACTCCACTGACACAGCACAAGACAGTCCTGGGAACAGACTTAGTAGGTGACACAGAGTTTTTCTCTCTCCATGCTTCTCACACTGAGTTTCTCTGCCAAATAGCTTAGATATTCTTCCAAGTATTCCTTTAGTAATTCCCTTTTCAGGTCCTCATCTCTCCTAAAAACGTGTTTTGTCCTCTGCAATACCAAACCAAAATGGATAATTAGAACAGTTCTAATGTCAGCAAAAAGACAAAGAAAATGAGTTAGCAGGGCAGCAGTATCTCAGTCATGACCTGAACGCCATTCCCTGCCATCCCCTGCTTTGTACTGAAATCCTGAAGGAGAATTTTCCTCCATTCCATCTAGTGTCATCATCTGTGGCTTTTCTGTGACTAGCCTTGTACTACTCTTTAGATTTTTGGTCACCCACATTGAGAATGAAAACCTACCTTGAGGATATTTGATCTTCTAAAATTCTCTAAAATCTCTTGGTACTTTTTTTCTGTGGGGATTTTTCTACATAGAGTCTTAACAGAATAGAACAGAGAGAAAGCTGTGCAGAGAAAATTATGTGTCTAAATGAGGACCTAAGGAAATTTGGTCTCTGTATACTTGGTTTCACATGTTTCTCATATTTAAAAAGGCACACGTTGACATCCCACATCCATTTCCATCCCTTGGCCTGGAAAGAGAATATCCACAGTCTTCCATTAAAGTGGCACATTCAGCAAACATTCAACTGTCAATGGGCATTGCTAAAGTGGCCTAGTGCTCTCAGCTCAGCACTCAGGAGGAACCAGATGGACCCACAGAAATTTGAGGAAACTGGTTGTCCTCATAAATTTGAAACTAGAAAATAAAGAGTGTTCACAGTCTTCCATTCCCAATCACAATATGAATCTTTGTCCACATAGAAGGTTTGTTTATTGCTTACCAGGAGTGCACAACCTCATCAGATGTCATCAGGTAATGACTAGACACCGGAAGGTTCTTAGTTCCTGGAGGTACTGTGCTGTTGGCACCTAGTCAGATGAAACACTGAAAGATGCTGGTGAACTGCTTCAACCCTCAGGTCTGTCCAAGATTCAAAACCGATTCACAAACCTGTCAGAAATTCTGCTTAAGAAGAGGATATGACCATAAACTCAGTCTAAGAAACTGATGTCTGGGTAATTATATGACTCCTTAGTAAGAGTGATTTATTTTTGGAAAAGAGAAGAAATAATGGGAGATTTACTATGATCTCAAGAGAATGCCTTTATTTTGCTGGAAAGCACCAGTGGAAACCCAGGAGAAACCTTGTTCTAGGAGTTATAAAAGAAGGATAATGCAAACTGTGGAACCTGAGCTCATCTGTAAACCTGAGCTTTATCTTTGTAGACAAGGAAGTGTTATATCTGCTCATCACACAGGCTTCAGAAGTTCAATAAAATCATGTCCAGAAAACCCCTCCCCAGTGCCTGAGCTCCTCAGAGTCACGTGTATCTCCTTATATTCTGTTTCACCTTTCAGGGCCTCTTATGGTTGGTGAGACTTTTCTACCATCCTCTTACTATAGGTAAAGCACACTTGTCAGTCACTGAGGCTGAAATAGTTATTTCCTGGTGACAGCTCTGCTTTCTACTTTTTATTCTGCCTACCCAATATGATAGCCAGTTTGAAAAAAGCCTAACTGTGCTTAACAACACTGATGCCAAGTAGTCCACACTCCTCTGGTGACTGTGGAGCTGTAGGAAGCCATACCTCTCTCCCGTGGAATTCACTGAGCTTGGCCACCCATCAGAGACAAGCCAGTGACTTCTTGAGAGGAGATTTGGAAACCAAAACACCTCCCAGATCAGATACACCCTGCTTTCTGGCCCCCTTTTCTTCTACTATGATCTGGACCATGTGTGCACAGGTTCAAGAACTAAGTCTACTACCAATAATATTCCTTACTCATTGATACCACCACCTTTAGTCCTCATGTCTTTGAATTGCAAGAAAAAGCCTGTGTGTGAGCTGCCAGAAATCTGACAAAGAGATGACAGCCTCAAGTGCCATAGCTTTCAGCCAAGGAGAGAACCCTGAATAGAACAACAGGTTGAACAAGGGAAGAGTTCCAGGAAAGGAGTAGAAACTGCAGGTTCTCATGTGAGAAATTTGTGATAGAGCACAAAGATGGCTTTTCCTTGTCCACATTTATCTAGGTCAGCTGCCATTTTGAAGAAGTTTTTCCTAAGGCTCATGTAAGAAGCCAACAAATAATTGTTGTTGATTTCAGTGTTCTGCTCTAGCGCACTTAAGATTTGGAATCTCTCTTGTGGAGGTAGAGTGACATTATGATGTCTGAGGATGTTCTAAGACAGAAAAAAAAAGACAGGAAAGATCAAAATCATTGGTCAGGCCTGCTGCCATTCCAGATCTCTAGCGCACGTGCACATGCATGCACATAAACACACACACACACACACACACACACACAAACACAAACACATACACACAGTTTTGTGCATCTGTATTGCTGCATGTTTGTGTTGGATTCACAGATCTCTTTTGCTAAAGAAATTAGAGTGAATAGAACCCCACATGTGGTGATTGAGTTTTATGAATTTGGTAAATAATCCCACCATGGGATTTCCTTATTATGGTAATCAAGTGGTAGGCTTGGGATTGGGATGTCTGTCCCCATTAAACATGTAATGCACAAGAGCTTTCAGGGAATGCTCAACTTTAGGAGCTGTCTTACAAATAGCCTATTTATTGAAGTGAGAACCAGAAAACTTCACATAGCTATGAGTGGTTCTGTACACATAGAAACGTAATGCATTTTCATGACCATGAGGAAGGAAAACTCAGTTTCTGCTGTCTAAGAAGTTCAGAGGAATGGATACAGAAAATGTGTTAAATTTACACAATGGAGTCCTACTCAGCTATTAAAAAGAATGAATTCATGAAATTCTTAGGCATGTGGTTGGAACTTGAAAATATCATCCTGAGTGAGGTAACCTATCACAAAGAAAACACACAGTAATCACTTGCTGATAAATGGATATTAGCCCAAAAGCTCAGAACACCCAAGATACAACTCACAGATCACATAAAGCTCAAGAAAGAGTAATATCAAAGTGTGGGTACATTGATCCTTCTTGAAAGGTGGATCAACACACGATGGCTTACAACCAACCGATAGACTGAGCATAGGTTCCTCAATGGAGCAGCTAGAGAAAGGACCCAAAGAGATGAAGAGATTTTCAGCCTCACAGGAGGAAGAAGTACCAACCAGTATCTCCAGAGATCCCAAGGTTTAAAACACCAAACAAAGAGAACCCATGGCTCCAGCTACTCATGTAGCAGAGGATGGATATTTCAGACATCAATGAGAGGAGAGGCCATTGCTCCTATGAAGGCTTGATGCCCCAGTGTAGGGGAATGCCAGGTCAGGAAAGTGTGTGGGGGATTGTTGGTAAACGGGGAGGGGAAATGGGATAGGGGATTTTTGGAGGGGTAACAAGGAAAGGTAATAACATTTGAAATCTAAATAAAGGAAATAGATACTAACAAATAAACAGAAAACAAACAAACAAAAATGTTCAGAACCTAATCCTGAGAATCCTCAGTAGGCAATAAAACAGTTGAGTAATCTGAGCACTTTGAATCACAGCATTGTGCATGACTTTCTTGGGTCAGAGTGTTTGAGCACAGAGTGCAATACAGTCTAAAGACTAACTGATAAGGGCATTGACCTGTGTTATCTAATCCCAGTGGCAATATAAAGAAAAAGTGATATATGTCCACTTGGGTGAAAACATTTGAGGATCATTAGTATAAACACAAAAATAACATTTACATTTTAAATTTGTCTCTCATAATTCCATGTAAATTACCTTCATTTGTAACTGCATTGAGACATACCATATTTGTTGTTCCAGTAGAGAAAGATCCTTTCTTCTGTAGATTCCATTGGTCTGAGTGCCTAGGTATCACTAGGTTCCCACCTGTCACAAGATAAACAAGAAGCTAGGAAAGGAGATCCTTTCCTTCACTGGGAATTAATGTTATATTACATTAATGTGGACACACTTCCCAGGGAGGATGTGGATGTGACAGGTGAAGGGAAGATCAAGATTAATCTTTCAGTCATTTTTACCTCAGATAAATCCCTGTGCAGGATTAGATGTAAAAGGACTTCAACCTGATTGCTGAGAAAGTCTCAAGCCTCCTCTCTCAACACTGCTGTTGCCATTGGTCTCTGAGATCTCACTAGATCACTCATTTAGTTGTGCTTGTAGGATCATAGGATCTTTCAGTGCATTCCTCCAAAGATTTCTAAGTTTGGCTTATAATTCAGTGCCAATAATAATCTGTCATAGGATATGATGTATTACTGAGAAAATAGATATTATGGCTTATATTGAGCTGTTGAGTAACTGTAGTTAAAAATGTCTCATACATTTATTATAAAATACTTAGAACTTTAAGTGTCTTAACACAAACCAATGACAAATGGTTGAAGTAATTGATTTGCTAATTAAGCTGATTTCAAGATTCCATAATGTGTAAATTTGTTAACTCTTAATATTGTATCTGCCTAATGTTTGGAACTGATAATTTTCATTTAAAATATTTTTTAAAAAATTAATATTGAAGTATGAGTATCAAAAATTCTAATTTTATACTTTTGATATTCAAAAGTGTATCAAGAAATCATTCAAGGATAACTGAGATATTTTAAATAAATTCTGTTATGTATGATGATACATTTTATTTCATTGTTCTTCAGATAATTGGCAGCTATACCCATTCTATTACTTGTCTCTTTGAAACATTGCAGCTGTAAACATGTATGTTCAAGTATTCCTGTGAAATTATTTTGACAACAGTTCTCTTGCCTTTTGGCCAGGAATTGCAGCTAATGAGAATTTCGTCCTGGGATAATTAATTTCCCTGAGCACTCTCTTTTCAATTAAAGTTGAAGAAAGGTATATAATAATAAATAGGGACTGTTAAATACGTTTTGATGATTTATACACCTTCAAGTTGACTGGAATCATCTAAGAAATCGTAGAAGCATATTTCTGGTTATATGTGTTAGAGACTTTCCAGGTGGGATTAACAGATGCAGGTGTTCCACTCTGAATGTGGGAACTGTGTGTCCCTTGACCTGGAAGCTGAGGTTGAATAAACAGTAGCAAAGGAGATAGCCACCAGAGAAGTACATCCCTTCTTCTTTTTTGCCTTTCTGCAAGGCTAAAATGCTGTACTCCAGCATACTGTACTCCCAGCCATGATGAACAGAATCTTCCTCCTATTGGAATGCAAACCCCTATAGCTCCTTGGAACCTTTCTCTAACTCCTCTATTGGGGACCCTTTGCTCAGTTCAATGGTTGGCTGAGAGAATCCCCCTCTGTATTTGTAAGGTACTGGCAAGGCCTCTCATGAGACTGCTATATCAGGCTCCTGTCAGCTAGCACTGTTGTCATGCACAATAGTGTCTGGGTTTGGTAACTGTATATGGGATAGATTCCTATTTGAGGGCAGTCCCTGTAAGGTCATTCCTTCCTTCTCTGCTTGACACTTTGTTTCTATATTTCCTCCCATGAGTATTTAGTACCCCTTTGAGAAGGATCTAGGCTAAAGGGGTCTGGAAGGATGTACCAAGTTGACAGTGAAAGACACAAAAATGAACTAGAGCAGCTACATCAGTTTCAGACAAAGTAGGTGTCATTTATATAATAACATGTCATTACTTAAAGCATAACATACATGCTTTTCTTACATTTTGAAGGTTTACAGTTCCATGATGGAGTCACTGGAAGTGTTGAGTTCACGATCTCATTCATGCATGGCAGCTTCTTGCTGTCTTTCTACAACCATGAAACGAGCTCCTTGTCCCTCTCTGGACTGTTATTGGAGGTAAAGTGACCCAGAAGTGACATCACTGCTGGAATCCCAGCTCTCTCCTGGCAGGCTGTGCTCAGAGGGCAATGAAACCACCCAGCTCCAGGGTGCAGATGGTGAGTGGAAGGATCCTTTCCCAGATGCTCTACTCATCTTATGTCCTGTGACTCTCCCACAGTTCTTATTTTAGATTCGCTGTCTTTATCCATTTGTTACCCTATGTTCTAATAAGGACTCTTGGAAAGGCTCCTATTGTCTCACCATTATAGTACTTTGAACTTTGAACCAGAAGTTATCTGTGACCCCAATATGAAATACAATTCTCAACATCCATTGACAAGTAATATTAGACAGTAGTGTGGGCCAACTGCATTTCTTTTTTTTAAGAAGTTGTATTTTCTTTCATTATGATAAGTAAAAAGCAAATTTCCAGTAATTATTGTTAAAATATACTATATATATATATATATATATATATATATATATATGTGTGTGTGTGTGTGTGTGTGTGTGTGTGTAATTCGAAATTGATTGACTAGATTGCAACATTGAAAGATTATATATACCATAACCACAAAAATATGTAAAAACTTTGGTAGAAGTAAAAAAAAAATCATGATTGCTTGAGTTAAGGACATACTGGTAGAGAAGGAAAACCCTCCTACTTTGTGACATATTTGAATATGTATTTAATTGGACTATAAAGGTGTTAGAAAGTGAAGGAAATAACCTTATATTTGTAGGGTTTTTTTTTAAGATTTCTTTTTTTTATTTTTTTTTAATTTATTGATATATTTATTTACATTTCAAATTATTTCCCATTTTCTGGACCCCCAGTCCCCGAAAGTCCCATCAGTCCCCTTCCCTCCCCCTGTTTTCCCACCCAACCCTTCCCACTTCCCTGTTCTGATTTTTTACTTTTTTTAAATACATTTTTTTAGTCAATATATTTTTATTTACATTTTAAATGATTTTCTCTTTTCTGGCCCCCCACTCCCCAAAAGTCCCATAAACCCCCTTCCCTCCCCCTGTTCTCCTACACGTATGACGTTTTTATTGCCTGTTGACATTTCTGTGATCTGATGTGTTTGTCACTACTTATAGTATTACCCTCTCACTCAAAATCAGCCTGCAGCTACATGCTTTCCAGAAGCAGTCTGTTCTGCCCAGCTGCTCTAAAAATCAATCTGTCTATAAAAAGCCAGCCTTGCTAAGGGTAATGCCAGCATAGGTATTTCTTTCCCAAGCTGAATGAGAGAACACAGACTTTCAGGGTCCAATTCTTTAAAGAAAGTAAATATACACATAATAGAAGCTCCAAATGCATCATTATTTACATTTTTATATTTTATATTTTTACCATTTTAAAAGGTACAATGGCATCATTAATTGAATATACATTATGTTCTGTAACTTTCCCCCTGTGCCCATGTCCTCAAGGATCTTTCCCAGTTTCTCTTGAATATGTTGTGGAAAATGCAAAGACAGAAAATCAGACATTATGCTGGCAGAGAGACAGAGATACATACAGAATGTCCAACAGACAGGCAGACACACACAGAGAAAAGAGAAAGAGACAGACAGAGAGAGCAAGATAGAAAGAGAGAGACAGAGACAGAGAGAGAGAGACAGTGCGAAAGAGTAGCACCCAACTCCATATGAGATTTCTCCATTAAATACCCCTCCTCAGAGCTCAGGAAATCCTGAAGTAGAAAAATAAGAATAAATAATATACTTTCCATAGGATAGACTAGACACAAGGAGAACAAAGCGTTCTAAGTCAACTGATCAAAACTTATTTGTATACACAGATACCGAGGCAGCAAACATAGGGTGTACTGGGGTGTACAAACAAGTTGCTGAGAGCAAATGTTAAGTGTTTGACCCCAAATGAGACATTTAAATCACACAAATACACACCAGACCTATCTACTCAGAGGCTATAGTATAACATGACCTAGAAACAGTATAAAAGGTGGAAGATGAGGAGGAGCGCTTTGAAAACGTCTGTTCTGGACAGGATAAGCCATTGCACTCATAAATCCCAGGGGCTGTGTTTACTTGCACTATACCTTTAAAAAGTGAAGTCCTTACAGCATTCTGTCATACATATTAAAGAAGCTCCTAGTCCAGCTTTATAAGAAGAGGTACTAATATCAAGTGTTTTTGGTATGAGGAGTCATATTTCTTTAGAGGTATGGAGTAAAGAATTTGTCCAGCATCCGGGACACCACAAGGAAGACATGTAACACACCTGATTATACACAGCAGGTTTTGGGTTTTGTTTTGCTTTGTTTTGTTTTGTTTTAAATAGTACATGTGCCTTGGCTTTCAGGCACAAGGACCTTAGCACCATGCCTGACAAGCAGAGTTTGATCATGGAATCTAACATAGTAGTAGAAAATACCTGATGCCTTCAAGTGCTCCTGAACTCGAGAGAACCTCTAGCATATGTACTCTAGAAGCAAAACAATAAACACATATACAGAAACACACACAAACACACACACACACACAGAGAGAGAGAGAGAGAGAGAGAGAGAGAGAGAGAGAGAAACAGAGAGACAGAGAGAGAGAGACAGACAGACAGACAGACAGACACAGAGACACAGAGACACAGAAAGAAAATAAATGTACATTTAAAGGAGACATGATAGTTAAAGAGATTTTTTTTTAAATTGGATTCTGTGTAATTTGCGGGAAACATCAATGTGTTGCGATTAGCTTCACTTCTGAACAGGGCCAAAGTCAGAAGCATTGACGAGAATAGTTGACCACCCACAGGTCATAGTGAGCTTCTTTCTGCCAGTATGCCAACAGCAGTGAGTTTGTCCTGCCATCCCTTGTTCATGACAGTATCTTTGTGTGAGGTGGATGCAAGTACTATTCTCATTGATTAGGTCATGAAGAATTCAGGGAAATCACATGCTGTAGGAACCATGTTCAGGTGAGCACATTACTCTGTGTAGGCCAGACAGATTTCCCTGGTGTATTGTCTTGTGTTTTGTGGCAAGATTGTTGAGTCAGTAGTATATCCATCAGGACAACTTGGTTGTAGGACTGGACAAACTGGAACAGGTGACATGGTGTATGAGGAGTGGAGAAAGTCTTCCTCATCTTATTTATGTTCTATAAATGTGACAAATTCCACAGGGCTGTAGTCATCTTCTCTTGTCTTCCAGGGTTTGAGAGGTGGTCACTTTGTTACCAAAGTTCTTTTCACATCTGTGATGAACTGAAGATTCAATATGCAGTGAACATCACAGAACAAAGTCAGCACTTTAATGGTATAAGCCTGACACAGCATCCTCAAAGGTTCTTCAGGAAGCCTAGCAGAAACACACATCTCTAGGATATTTTCCAGAAAATACAACTTTTTCAGTTTTCCATGATGTTGCAGTACCAGACTATAATAATCTCATGTAGGGAGACATCATATCATGCTGTTTGTACTAGAAACTAAATACTGGTGATTGACTCATGTCAGATTAAAGTCAATCCAAAAGCAACAAAGTTTCTATTTAGTCAGAAAATTCTCTTTAGTCTTCAATAATCCATTTCTCTCAGGGCAACACTCTGAGTAGATGAAAAATGTAGGCTGATGTCTGGGACTTTTGAGGTGATTCCCTTCTGCAGTTGGTTAGTGAGTGTCAGAAATACAATCTCTCCCACATCCACCCTGTGACAAATGATGCAGACCAGTTTTGGGTGTACTGAATCCTTACATACAATGTATGTTCATGGTTCATGGCCAAAAATATTGTCTTAACCTCTTAATATGATTTATAACAAAATCAATTTCTAATTGTTATGAAATCCTAATACACTATTTATGTTTAAATAAACCTCATATAGAAAATATAAGTTTTCTTTTGGCCACCAAGCATAACCATCCAGACTGGTACACATATATGATGTAGATTAAACATTCAAGATATAGAAGCAACACGTATAACACATTGAACATAACAGATATGTATACCACCGTACATACATATAACACATTCATATATTTAAAACACTCAGAGAGACATACATGTACACAAGTGCTCACACACACACACATTCTCTCTCTCTCTCTCTCTCTCTCTCTCTCTCTCTCTCTCTCTCTCTCTCTCTCTCTCACTCACTCTCTCTCTCCCACAACTGAGGTGTTTGGGATTTGACTCATCTCAAATCTGTGACAGTCACCATGATGTCCCAGGAGGTGACATGACTGCAATCCTGCAATTGGAGTAAAGGAAATGTGGATAAGTCATGGAAAACTCCGAATTTGAAACAACTTATACTTCTTATATTATATGAAAGTAAAGTCTCATGTTATCTAGGCTACACCATATATCGTAGAAAGCACAGAAGGATCTTGGTGTTATCCTCCTGACTCCTGCTCTGCCGAGCTATGTTATAGTCAAGCAGCAATTTGGCAGATTCCAGAAATGGAAGTTCTGGAACTGAATCCAGGGCCTAAAGTTTAAAACACAAGCAATCTCACTGCAGAGCCCTGTCCCAAGCCTCTAATGTAAAAAAGCTCACTGTAGAGCAGTAGTTCTCATCTTAAAGGTGAGATTATCTTGTTGGTGGCAGCTATGGGAAAGGGGCTGGGACCCAGTACTCCTCCCTAGTTCTCCTCATGATCAGAGTCTGTGTCACTACGTATCTTGACAGATATTTTACAGAGTCACTTGCAAAGTATTGCTTTATTAAAAGGATCAGTAAGTCCAGTGTAGTATTGGAGTCATTGTATAAATCAGATGATAAAATTTATCTAATAGTCTTTGAGGAATGCTTAAATATAGCATACAAAAACATGAGGAGTACTCAGTCTGACTCCGTTTGGCTACATAATTGCAGATAGCTTTAAACTCATGATTCACCTGCTATATCTGTCCTGCTGCTGGCTTTGTCGATATGTTTTACATTGGCCAGAAATAGAAAGGATCATTACAACTTGGAACCTTGGGAGTAGATTTCCAGGTAATTTTTTATAATCATGCAATCTCTTTCAATTTTCCAATTCTTAACATTGTTATGTTACAAGACAGAGCTATGTAGTTTAGAACACATCTGTACAGATCTTCTTCCTCCCATCTGACTGAAAAAACCTTCTCTGCTTTTGATCCATGAGAGTACTCAACTGGGAACAAGGGAGATGATAAAATGTGTAACAGAATCCACTGATCTTATACGGAAGCAGGCACTGCACAATCACCTGACTCCAGATCCAGGGCATCTGACAAACTCTTCTCAGCACTACAGGTGCTGAACCCACAGATAACAGGCTTAAACTGAAAATGGTATCTGCTTTCTCAAGTCTACACAATGATGGTACAGAAAGAAACATAGAAATATACATGTTTTACAAAAGAAATCTTAAATTATATTAGGTCTTAATTTTTTGTTATAATCAAGAGTATAATGCAATATATATATACACACACACATACATACACATATATATTATGACACACATAAAGCACACATACGCAGAGAGACAGAGAGAGACAGACTGACTGAATGACTCTTGGAATTAGCAGTCTGATATAGGATCTAAGTTTAGTTTGGATCTCTGTGACTGAATTTCTGGTTCTTATATATTTTATGGGACAGATTCTGGTCCTTTCACTATGTTGCTACATTTCCTTTGAATCTAAACTCAATGGAAGAGCCCTGGCTGATATGCAATAAAGTGAAAGAATCTTGCTATCTGGGGCTGATCTGACACCAGAGATCTGATCATACTAAGTGTGTGACCAGAGAAAATAATATGGGAGAAGAAACTACTTCCCTAGAGAGTTAGAACCATACACTTCCAGACAAAATTCCTGGTCATAATTTGCATAATTAACCTTTATTGCATATTTTTCATTTACATTCAGATCACTGAGTGAGAGTTAGGTAATGACATTGATAAAGCATTAAATAAGCTAATGCTTTCATACTTTGTTCTTTTCCTCATGTTACTGGGGATGGAATTCAGAGCCTCAAGCATGCTGCTCTCATACTCTGACCCTGAAGTACACTCAAGTTTTGCTTCCTTAATCTTATCCTGATGTTATTAGTAAGCCCAGATATCAGGTTTGAGGGACAGAAAGGACTAGCATCTCAGAGACAGTCAATGACTAGATTTCAAATATGAGAAAACTGATATCCACTGATACCTGCATCCTAGATATTTGGTTATTGTGAATTGTTAAGAAGAGGGTGGTGAAGATGAACTGCCAGGAGGGTAAGGAAAAAATGATGAACCCAATCAGCACTGTGTCCTGCCTGAATACACGGCCTTGATTACTTGTACAAAGATACATACACAAAAGAGAGCTGTGTCCTGTCTGTGGGTGTGGAACCCTCTCCGTGGACAATCGGATATTTCTTGTAGTCCAGTAGGTGTCAGTACGAAAATTCCAATTCTGAAATGAGAAAAAGCAGACACAGTTGCACACATTTGCCTCCAAGTCCTAGTTTCCTCTGTCTCTCTTTTCCACCTTTCTCTCTAACTTTTTCATTTGTTTCTGTTTTCTTTTAGTCATTCTTCTCTTTTTTTCTTAGATGTTTCTTTTTTCTTAGATGTCTCTCCCTCTTTCTCTTTTACCATCTCATCTCTCTTAAAACCTCCCATCTCTCTTCTCATCTTCTTTGCACAATGTTTCCCTTCTATTTTAGTAACTGCGGACTATGTCTGCCTATTGTAATTGATCATGGTCCACGCTGTCCTCCTCCTAGGCCTTGACATCCATGTCCCAGTTTTAATTATCCTCTAGTTTCATAGCTTTTCTCCTTTCTTTTTTTCTTTGATGTCTTTCCCCTCTGATCTTCCATCTACCCTTTCTTATTTATTTATTTATTCATGTATTCATTCATTCACTTTCCTTCCTTTTGTCATACCCCTCTTTCTTCTCCTCTCTCATCTCTGAGTCTTTTCCTCTCTCCTCTGTGCCCTCCTCCTCTTGCATCTTTATCTATATAAACATCTCTGTCTCTATATCTCTGGATCCCTTTCTTGCATGATAATCTAAGTGGACAGAGGAAGTCAACAGTAGAAATATGTAGGAAGAACAATGTAGCAATGAGTTAGGTCTGTTTAAACCAATAAATGTGAGGGAGAAGTGACAAATTTCTAAAGCCAGAAATTTTGTTCCTGTAGTACATCAAGTCTACAAAAAATATTATAAAAGAAAGCAGGATGATTCATTGCTTGACCAATAGTACCTCTCCTGAAGAATTCAGAATAACACAGCATTGGGAAATAAAAGAACTGAAACTCTTATACAGTGTTTTCTGAGGAATTTCTCCAATCTCTGCCTCTTGAGGAAATTTCATGAGAGGTTGTCTTAGAAATCCAGCAGAGGTGTCATATTATCTTTTAAGAGTGGCTGGTGATCGTTAGAATATGCACCTTAAAGGAAGGCTTTCATAGCAATCAGTTAAGACATTCTGTACATAGACAGTTTTTAAATAGTTTTGAGTCATTGAAAATTTTGTAATTCTAAATTCCAGACTTGAATCTCACATACTTACTGTTTATACTTGGGAGCACATACCACAGCTGTGGATTCAGGGAGCATCATTTGGTATGCAAAATGTGTGTGTAGTTCTACACTTGAAAGAAATGCTGTATGGGTTGGATGGGTCTGAGAAGACAAAAGAAGTCAAGAATTGTAAGTTAGCCCAGCCAACTATGCTTGATTCACCAAGGAAGTGAGGCCATGGATCATTAACAATCTGTTCTCTCCTGTGATTTCCAAAATCTCTCCATGCAGACCCACATCTGTCATGTGGAAAAGGAAAATTTAATCATCTGCCTTGCTCTGCTACATCATAAAGTTCAAAATGAACTGAGGAAAGGAAAACTCATGCAAAATGTAAATAAATAATATATCTAATAAAAAACACAGTAAAGGTGCTATGGGCATGGCCTAGTGCCTGCTTAGCATGCATAATAAAACATCATAAATCAAAAAGGAAGGTTTTCTCCTTTACTGCCTCTGTTTTCAATTTTGTGAATGGGCACCATGACCAATGCAACATTTATAAAGAATTTAATCAGGGCTCCTTACAGGTCCAGAACTTCAGTCCATTATCATCATAGCAGATAGCATGGCATCATCCTGGCAAACATGGTGCCAGATGAGCAGAGAGTTCTACATCTTGTTTGAAAAGCAAACAGGAACATAAAATATCACAGGAAGGAAGAAGGGTTTTGGAGTTCATGCCCAAAGTGAAACACTTTCTCCAATAATGAGACTCTACTCCAACAAGGCCATACCCTCTAATAGTGTCACTTCCCTTTGATCATCCATGACTACTTAAACCTGATGTCTAGACAGTAACAATTTAAAGTTTTGTCCTTCACTTCTAACCCATGTCTGCTTCCTTCCTGCCAACAGCACACTGATTAAATCATCATTTTTTCTGATGACTACTTCAACAATCTCTCTGGGAATGCAGCTGTTGACATTGAATCCTTCCTCTGAGACCCATGGGATTTCTCCCTATGTGAAGAGGAGCTACTACAGTCCTTCTGATGTGGTACTGTACTACTCACACAATCATACTATGACTCTTTCCTTTACTTCCTTTCCATTCTCACTGGGTCACCAGATGTAACTACCCATCAGACAAATACATTCATGAGTCCACACTTACAGATAGTAATCTTACAGAGAGTAATGGTTGCAGCCCAGTTAAAAAAGTTACATTTCTGCCCAATGAACGTGAAGTACTGCTAGAATTGAGGAGGTTCTCATATAAAATGAAGGAAGACATGGTGAGATCAAGAGAGGTTTCAATGTCAGAGGAAGGAAGGGAGAAATTTAGAGCAGGCTTTTAGCAGATTCTCATTTCTATCTCTAAGTTGTGTATGCATATAGATGCTTCCACCTTGAGCCCTTTAACAACTCTATTTATGTATGTACACTCACAACTATGCCTTAATTTAAAACATCAAGCCTTTGACAACTAAAGTGAAATCAAAGAAAAATTGAAGAAAACAACAAACAAGAAGATACCATGTCCAAACCATCTCACAGGTCCTACATATCAGTAATCTGCTAACCCATTCCCTAAGAGCACCCTCCTCACTTCAAATTCCCCTAGATTCTAGGTCCTAGATGCCAACTTCAGTATGACCATTATGACAGACTCCACATTGGCCAATTCCTCATCAAGTGACTTTTAGTTTTGAGGCACAGCATTACTGTTCACTCAACTTGGCACCTACAAGTATTATTGTCCTGAATGCTGGGGGTCCAGGAGTGTGACAATATACCCAGATTTTATGACATTATTGAACATTGCAATCTCTGCCCATGAAGACTTAAAAGGCATTAAGTCAATATCCTCAGAACTCCAGCAGGTCAAATCCTGAAGTCATTCTTCCTGCATCCCTGTTATGCGGCTTCTGCAAACATCATATCCAGTTCTCCTTCACCTTTGTTTCTTCTTCATCCCTATATACCCTGCTTTCCTCATTAGACATTCATCTAATCTGCCAGGGAATTGTTTCTCTTGCAGCCAGTACTCCCTATTTATCAGGATCATGACCCACCTGCATGTGAATGAGGTCCCTCTCTAGGTTTCTCACAACATCCTCCCAATGTTGATGCAGTTGGAATATCTAACATGTGCCTTCAATTCCAAACAGTAAAACTGAACCCTGCTGTCAAGGTCTGTCCTCTTCTACAGCCCTATTCATGTTTATGAGAGGAGCACTTCTAACTCCATTAGTACAATTGAAATCCTGCCCAGTCTGACTCCTCAGCCTCTACACCTATTGCCTGGGTATCTGAATTACCCTGATCCCTCCTACACACAAACAAGACTATCATCTTCTTATCCTCATTCCATGGTATAAGCTCTCAAACCACACCTGACATTCCCTTCCCAAGGAGCCCTTCAACTCCTTTAATTTTAACTTCTGGAATATGGCGTTGGTTACATCATTCTTTTGCTCAGAATAGACCAGAGTTTTCTCTCTACTCAAAATCACTCTCTATTTTTACATTCCATCCTAGACAAGGTATGCCATGGTTCTCTTTGGTGATGTCAGTGCAGATCAGGCATTCGTTTCCAATACAAACCACAAATCCCAGACAACGGAAATGCTCATTGATATAGGATCTCTCGTATCTCTCTCCAATATGATCCCCTCTCCCATAAACTTTTTGGGCACCTCTTCCCAAGTCATCATGTCACTTTACATGTGACATCTCTTCCTGTGCAACCCTCACTGTCCTATATTTCTCACCTGAAGTATATTGTGCACTTTGTCTCATGTGACTTGGTGCTCATTTTTGTGTGATTTCCCTTTTGAGTCCCAAGCCACAAAAGGCCAATATCAGTTGGGCATAACATATTATTAAATTAGGCACAGCAGGAAGAATTTATACAATTGGAATGAAGAGCATCAGCACTTCCCAAGGTCTGATTAGAAGTTTTTGATCTCACAAAAAACACAAGTAATCCTCCTCCTTGGGGCTTATATCTGTTGTTAGAAGAAATTTAATAGTTTTGTGAACTTCAGTCTTTGAAAATGACAGAATCATCCAAGGGACTCTCTAGGCAAGTAAATGTGTTTTCTTGAAAGTCAAAAGATGTATGCTCTACATGTTCAAACACTTCAAAATCTTGCATGTAAGATTATTTTGGTGTACACAAAGGAAGTACTTCTTCATAAATAAAAAACACAATCATGAGAACAGACTCTCTTGGCTTACTTAAGTTTCATTTCTATACCTTTTAGGTATACGGTTGCAGTGGCTATTCCTGGTTGTCAACTTGACTATATCTAGAATGAACTACAATCTAGAATTGGAAGGCTCACCTATGATCCTAATCTGGAGGCTCAGAGATATAAGTTTCTGACTTGGATCTTGGCATGGAGATCTTGAAGCATAGTGGCTATGAATTTTAGAAGATTAAGACAAGGAGATGTCCAAGTTCAAGATCATCTGGGATTAAAGGCATGGAGGCACACGCCTTTAATCTGGGCCACACCCTCTGCTGGAGAACCACAGGCAAGTAATCTGGGCCACACCCTCTGTTGAAGACCTACAGCCTTTAATCTGGGCTACACCCTCTGCTGGAGATATATAAGGACATTGGAAGAAGGAAGGTTTACACACTCTTCCTATATTGCTTGCCTCGTGGGACTGAGCAACTGCTAGATCATTGGAATTCCACCCACAGCTGCTGCTGTCCATTTTGGGGGAGTTGGACAATAGACTGTAAGTCATTGACAAATTACCTAACTAGATAGAGACTGCCCATACGTTTTGTGACTCTAGAGAACCCAAACTAATACAATGGTCTATGTACATTTTCTCATATATCGTAGCAAGCTACCATTCTCCACACAGTTTCACATGAAGTTCAAAGTTTGAACAATTACTCCTAATAAGACATAAAATACAAAGAGCTGTAAAAGTGCTAGGAAATGCTCCTTTAATTTGAACTGCACACTTGATTATATGTGCTCAGAGCCGATGATCTGGAATGAATTGACTCTGTGCACAGCAAGTTTTAGATAGGCTGTTTCAAAGAAACAGAAAAGGAACGCTCATTCCCAGAGGTCCTTTTGCTTACATGTGTCCATCCTAATGTAAGAAGTCCGAGTCCTTCTTGAATAAAGAAGAGATCCTCCTCATGCTTTGCACAGCAATAATCTAGGTCTCCTTCTTGGACAGGAATGAGGATATGGCTGATGTGATATTCCTCTCCAACCTGCCAGGACAAAACAACTTGTCACAACTCTTGGAGGTCTCAGACCCATTCTCTCAGACACACAATAGGCCCCAGACCAGACAGTGCATGAATCTCATTTTTCTTTCTCCCTTTGTTGTTTCAAATCCTTGGCTGCTCTTGTGTTTTGCTGAGATACAGTTAAAAAGGAACAGATGTTGAGTAGAAATGTAGATGTCCAGCTTGACACCTTTTGGTGTTAGGGTCTTTCCAGTAGCAGCCAGTAGGATTGCTCAGGAGTCCAGAGATGCCTAGGAAACTAGTGCTCAAAAGCTTACCAGAGTAGATACTCAGACCAGGACCTAAAAGTCATTGACTTCTGGTTACAACTAGGCAACTTGTCTGTTTCTGGGACTTATGCCTGGCTACCTGCATTTCTGCTTTCTGTCTGCGTTCTTTTACCTTTAGGTAATATAGAACTCTGACGCTGAGGGGCCCAGTGTTCCAGACTTGAGGCAACTGTCCAGCACCTCTGCCTTACCTTACTGGTGAGCTTCAGTCTCACTCCTTTTTTCCTGACCCAGATGCAATTTGAACAACTTCTACACAAGGCTTGTCCAAATGAGAAACCGATGATGACTCACCTGGCCATTCTAAGGTGCCAGTTTCTGCAGCCTCCTTGGCAGCTGGTGATGTTGTTGGAGCTGCTTCATTGCAGGCTTTCTTTTCTGAAGGCACCACTGTTGGGCTGAGGGTTCCAGTTGTTACTGAATAAGGCTGAGCTTCCTCTGATGAAATTGGTGCTCCAGCACCCACCTTCCCACCTTGTTTATTTTTCTTGAGAACCATACCATTTTTGAAAAGGAAAGGAAGCCCATTTTGAAAATCGGGTTCTGATCTTTCTTTTTTCCTCCCACAATGATTCCTTCTTGGACAGTTCTTCTTCTTCTTTCTTCTTCTACAGGAGAGGAAAAGAATTTAGTCCACTACTTCAAATTTTGGAAGAAGCTTCTTTTCAGCCCAGATATGAACAAAGTGTAGTTCCCTTAAAGTCTGACATTTCAGCCTAGGGCCTGTATCCCTGGTGTCTTGGAAAATCCATTCTTCTACCTTACTATTTTCCTGTTTTAATAAAGTTAGGTCTCAGTCTTCTTAGTATGCCATGACATTGTATGTGTGTGTGTGTGTGTGTGTGTGTGTGTGTGTGTGCATGTTCATGTGTGTTGATTGGATTACAGAGGGCATGTGGAGCCCTTTCATTGACTCACACACTTCAAAGACACTGCACAAGACAGTTCTTGGAACAGACTGTGTAGATGTCACACAGTCCTCCTATATCCATGCATCTCCTCACACTGACCTTTTTTGTCAAGCAAATGAGATTTTCTTCAGAGTATTGATTTATCAGGTCTCTCTTCCAGTCCTCAGCCCTCACAAAAATCTGTTTTGTTGTTTGCAATACAAAACCAAAATGGATAATTAGAAAAGTGCTAATGTTAGAAAAGAGAGAAAGAAAAGAAGTTGGCAGGGGCAGCAGTATCTCGTGCATGACTTGAACCCCATTCCCAGCCATCCCCTCTATACAGAATTCTTAAAATAGCATTGCCCACCTTTCCATCTAGTGTCATCATCTGTGGCTTTTCTGTGAGCAGCTGTGTTCTGCTCTGGAGTTTTTGGTGAGCCACATTGAGAATGAAAGCCTACCTTGAGAATATTTGGTTTTTTATAAATCTCCAGAACCTCTTTGTAGTTTTTATTCACAGGGAGCTTTTCCACATAGAGTCTAAAGGAATAGAGTGGAGAGACTAAGCTGTGCAGAGAAATTAAAATGTCTAAATGAGTCCCTGAGGAATCTTGGACTCTGTTGTCACTGCTTTAGAAGTTATTGGTATTTAATAAGGCACACCCTGAGATCCCACATCAATTTCCATTACTTAGACTGGAGAAAAACTATCAAAATTCTTCCATGAAACTGGCACATTCAGCAAACATTAGCTGTCAATAAGCATAGTTAAAGTGACACAGTGCCAGTTGGTCATTTCAACACCCAGGAGGCACCAGATAGATCCACAATCCTTGAGGAAACAGGATGGACTCCTGGACTTCATACTAGGAAATAAACACAGTGGTCTGAGTCTCTCATTCTCACTATTAATATTTGCTCACATAGCACTTTTGTTTATTGCTTCCTTGGAGTGTACCACCTTACCTCAGACATCACTAGGTAATGAGAGGAGATACGGAGGGTGCTCATTTCTAGGTGGTGATGTTCCCTGGGTACCTAGTCTCATGATGCACTGAAAGATGCTAGTAAACTGCTTCAACTCTCATGTCTGTCCAAGATTCAAGATTCACTGCCTTGTCAAAAACTCTTCTTGAGAAGAGGATATGACCAGAAACTCAGTCTAGGAAACTGATGTATGGGAAAACATGTGACTCCTTGTTAAGAGAGATTTGTTATTGGAAAAGGGAAGAAATGAGAGTAGATTTATTGTGATTTCAAGAGGATGCCTTCATTTTACTGGAAACCACCAGTGGAAAACCAAGAGAAACCCTGTTGTAGTATTTGTACAACAAAGGGAATGCAAACTGTGGTACCTCTACTCATCTGTAAATCTAAGCTCTCTAGTTGTGGAACAGTAATTGATGTACCTACTAAACAATCAGTCTTCTGAAGATCAATGAAATCATGTCCAGAAAACCCCTCCCTATACTATACACACACACACACACACACACACACACACACACACACACACACACACACACTATATCTCCTTATATTCTGTTTCACAAAATTTAAGGCCAACTAGGATTGGTGAGACTTTTCCATTTTTCCCCTTACTAAAGTCAAAGCACCCTTGTCACTGAGGCTGTAAGAACTATTTCATGGTGGCAGCTTTGCAATCTGTATTTTACTCTTCCTACGCAATATAATGAACAGTTTGGAGAAATTTCTAAGGATGGTTAACCACACTGAAGCCAGGTAGTCAACAGTCCTCTGGTGACTGTGGAGCTACAGGAATGCCTACCTCTCTCCCATAGAACACAATAGGTGTGGGCACACATCAAAGACAGTCCTGTGACTGTTTACATCAGGGGAGATTTGAAAATCAAAATAGCTATCAATTCAGATACACACTGATTTTCAGCCCTCTTTTCTTCCACTATGAGCTGGACCTTGTGTACCATTATAGTTCCTCATTTATAATACCACCACATTTGGTCCTCATATCTTTGAATCACAAGAAAAAGTCTGTGTGGGTAGTGCCAGAAATCTGATGAAAATATAACATCCTCAAGTTCTATAGCTGTGAACAAAGAGGAAAACCCTGAATAGAAAAGCAGACTGAGCAAAAAAACGTTTTGGAGAAAAGGAGTATAAACTGCAGGTTCTCACATGAGGAATTTGTGGTAGAGCACAAAGGCTGCTTCCTTTTGTCCACAGTGATCAAGGTCAGCTGCCATTTTGGAGAAGTGTTTGCTCAGGCTCATGTAAAATGCTAATGAATAATTCTTGTTGATTTCGATGTTCTGCCCAAGAGCACTCAGCAGTTGGAACCGCTCTTGGGGAAGAAGAGTGGCATTATCATGCCTGGCAATGTTCTAAGACAGAAAAAAAGACAGGAAACATCAAAACACTTTGTCTGACATGCTGCCATTTCAGCTCTCTAGCACATTCATGCCTTTGCGCACAGACACACACATACACACTACACACACACACACATACACACACACACAATTGTGTATGTATATCTGTGTCAGATTCACAAACCTCTCTCCCTAAAGAAATTAGAATGAATAGAACACCCCCTTGTGTCAATTCAGCTTCATTCATTTAGTGAATAATCATACTTTGGTATTTCTTATTATGCTAGTACAGTGGTAGATTTGGGATTAGGACTGTCTCTTCTAATTAAAAACATAATGCAAAGGAGCTCTGAGGGAATGTTCAAGTTAAGCAGCTGGCTTACAAATAGGCTATTTATTGAAATCAAGACCAGAAGACTTCACATAGCTGTGAGTGGTTGTGTACAAATAGGAGGGTTATGCATTTGCATGATCATGAGGAATGAAAACTAAGTTCCTGATGTTTAAGAGGTTCAGAAATTAAGGCTGAGAATCTTCAGTAGGCCATACAGGCTTTGAGAACTCTGAGCACCTTGGACCACTGCGTTGTACAGGCTGTCTTGGGTTAGAGTGTTTGAGGGCAGTGTTCAATATAGTGTGAAGACTAACTGGACAGAGCATTGACCTGTTTTCCCTGATCCCAGTGGCAATATAAGGAAATAATTATATATGACCAGTTGGGTGAAAACATTTGAAGATCACCAGTCTAAATACAGAAAAAGACATTGAGATGTTAAATTTGCCTCAAAGAATTCCATGCAAATTACCTTTATTTGTAGCTGTGTTGAGACCACATTTGTTCCAGTACAGAAAGTTATATCATTGCCTAGACTCTGTTGGTCTGAGTGCCTAGGGTTCAGGAGGTTCCCAACTGTCACAAGATGAACAATAAGTTAGGAAAGGAAAACTTTGCTTCTTTGTGAATTAATGTTATATTACATTAATATATGCATTGCTAAATAAACCACTATGCCATAGTAAGTCAATCTTCATTGAAAATTCCTGGTAATCCCCTACAATGCTGCATAAAGCCATTCCAGGACCAGGGCTCTCTCCTTCCTCTTCTAGTTTCTTCTTGGGAATGATTTGATATGTGACAGGACAGAGAAGTGGGAGGAGGTTGATTGGGGAACAGGCAAAGGGAAGAAGGCTTATGGGATTATGCTGAGGGGTAAACCAGGAAAGGGAAAATCATATGTAATGTAAACTAAGAATATAGAAAATAAAAAAGAGAAAATTCCTATAGTTGATAAGTGTTGATTTAATCCATATTTCAATTAAAATTGTGTTTTACTCTGCAATATGTGTTGTGTCTACCATCCTGCTTCAGTCACTGAATTATAGGAATAAAAATCTGTATCTCCATGGCCCCCTAGTGCTCAGGTGGCATATCTTCACAAGTAATGCTGCCACTGGCACTTTTTAAAAGATTTTGCCTGGAGGACCACAGCAGGTAATATAGTTTCTCTGTGTCCTAGACATGACACAGAGTCAAATTTTCTGTCCTGAAGTTTCCATTCAAACCATAAAGATCTGGTCCATGCGGGTTGTACTCTGAGTCCCCAGTAGGACACAGGTGTAAATCCTGGCAGGTCAGCCAGGACAACCCTGTCCGTAGAGGGTTGGCAGATGTGGCAGCCAGTTTCCCTCCCATCACAACACTGCTACTGAAGAGCACTGCAGTTCAAAGGTTAATGTGGAAACTGAGTGCAGGATGGCTGCCACAATGAGACATTTTGGCTTTGAGCATTCCTGTGTACACCCCAGCTCTCTGTCTGCTTCTCTGGAAAACCTCTCATGAACTACCTGGGTGCTTTCTCTACGTTGTGCTCTCCTAAGCACTCTACCTCTAGGTGTGACCAGAGCCTGTTAGTTTTGCTACTATGGAATGTGAAGATCCTTATAATTAAAGAAGGAATGTTCTGTCCAAAATCATGAGCTCAGATATATCAGGGCCAAAACTGACACTAGGGCACCAGATTCTATTTCAGTACATTCCCTATGCTTCCACACTGTCTGGACTTCTCAAAATATATAGGGATATCACATTAGAGGGCAGAAGCTGGTGTGTCCTGTGTGTGACTGGCACTACATACAGTGTGACCACATGACAAAGCATGCTCATCCACACATGACAACCAAGAAGATCCCAGGCTGGCACCCAGAGGTGGGCAAGCTGAACAGAATCCCCTTGGCAGAGAGGCCCAGGAGCATCCTCGAACCCTTGCCAGTCTTTGGCTGAGGCACCCTGTGGCATCCATCACCTTCAGGCTTCTTCGAAAGCCTCTTCAGGAATGGAATCTATGTTCCTCTCCACAAATAAACATGGCCTCTGGGCTGTTGAATGGGGGGGGGGGTGTTTCTGATGGAAGTATATTAATTTACTTTTCTGATTGGAAATCTGTTTTGTATTTTTTCTAGTTTAGAACTTTTTCTCTGTCTCTCAGTATGTGTATCTCTGTCTCTCTGTCTCTGTCTCTCTCTCAGTCTGTCTCTCACTCTTGTAAGGAAAAGGAAGAAAATTTGCTCTAAATCATGAGCATTCAAACAAACATTTCTGCAATACAATTTACAAAATCTGGATTTTTTTCTACTTTTCTGCTCACGTTTTGTAGAAATGAGGCAGTGTTCTTATATTTATAGTTTCATAAAAATATTTATACGGTATTCAAATTACCCATTTGTGGAGAGACAATTTTGCAGCCTTCTATTCCATGTTTTGTAACAAAGTTTTGTACTTATCCAGCTTGAGAGTACGCCTGGTAGGTAGTCAGAAAGAAACAAAATAACAAGTATGATACCAGCCTTGTATAGTGATTGTTTTAGATCAGAACTGGTTGAATAGAGAAGCCTTAAAATGGAAAATAAACTTGGTGGTTAGTTTCTTTGTATCAGTTTCAGGGGGAATTCTAGCAATCAACCTTGTTTCCCAGAGAACTATAATTATGGTTGAGTAGAACTAATCATGTGAGTCTGACCATCCATGGAGGGTGTGCCCAGGTCTGCCTGGACTGCTTGTTGGGCAGTTTAGCAGGATCAAATGTGGAATGGCAGCCCAGAGCAAATGATCCCATGTCCTGTCTGTACTTAAGCAACGAAACCAAGAATGTAGACACAGAAAGTTTGAGATTGCACTTTGGCTTTTTTTTTTTTTAATTATTATTATTCAATTTTTTTATTCGATTTTTTTTTATTTACATTTCAACTGATTTCCCCTTTTGTGGTCCCCCACTTCCTGAAAGTCACATAAGTACTTTGGCTTTTGTTATGGTTTTATACTGCATGCTGGATTGATGACCACACAGAGAAAAGGAAATGTTTTATTGGTTGTTTAAACTTTCCACCAAAGTGCAAATTCCACAAAGCAAGGCCTTTATGCAGAGTTGGCTCTGCAGTTCAGATGCATTTCCCACATACAAAATACTGAGAAATGTGTCACTAAATGGCAGTAACTGTCACCTAACTGCTTTTCCAGTCATTGTGTGTGAAGGAAATTATTTTGCTCAAACAAGAAGACTTGGAATGGCGATTTTGTAGCTTGCCTGAAAACAGATCTTAGGCACTGCTTTTATGCCTCAGGAACAGTTGACTTATACACAGGTGATCGCAAAAAAGGTAGTTTTAGTTAAAAATTTGGAAGCTCAGGCAATACAGTAAGTGTGAGAACAGGCAAATGGCATTGTTTTGGCAGCCTGAGAATATTGTTGTGAGGTATGAATTAGGTGTTGTATTTGCCTTTTAATAATTGGCGTTTTTATTTAATTATATATTTTTATTTTCTATATTCTTTGTTTACATCCCAAATGACTTCCCCTTTCCCAGTTCCCCCCTCCCCATATGTCCCATAAACCTTCTTCTATCCACTCATTCTCCAATCACCTCCCTCCTTTTTCTCTGTCCTGATCCTCCCCTCCAATGCTGGGTCAATCCTTTCCAGGATCAGGACCCTCTCCTTACTTCTTCATGGGAGTCATTTGTTATGCTAATTGTGCCTTGGGTATTCAGAGCTTCTGGGCTAATTAATATGCACTTTTCAGAGATTGCATTCCATGTTTATTCTTTTGTGATTTGGTCACCTCACTTAGGATATTTTCCAGATCCAACCATTTGCCTACAAATTTTGTGAATTCATTGGTTTTAATTGCTGAGTAGTATTCCATTGTGTAAATATACCACAATTTCTGTATCCATTCCTCTATTGAGGGACATCTGGGTTCTTTCCAGCTTCTGGCTATTATAAATAAAGCTGCAATGAACATAGTGAGGCATGTGTCCTTCTTGAATGCAGGGCAATCCTCTGGGTAGATGCCCAGGAGTTGTATAGCAGGGTCCTCTACAAGTGTCATGCCCAGTTTTCTGAGGAATTGCCAGATTAATTTCCAGAGTTTTTTCTGGCTGACTCCCAAGCTCATGCTTAGTTGCCCCGGACCTCCTTTCAAGGAATGGTGGACAATGTCCACAGTTGCATGGGTCCTCCTTCATCAATTAACAACCCCTCACAGACATGCCTAAAGACCATTTTCATCTTAGTGATCCATAGTTGCTATACTTTTCTCAGGTGGGGACAAGATATCCTCAAAGTTAACACTAAGATGTTTAAATGAGATTTTTTTAAGTACAAGTGCACATTTTATTTCAACGTTCTTCATATGATGGTCGACTATGCTCATTCTTTTACCTGACTCTCTTAAACATGGCAACAATAAATATGTATGTGCAATTATGTGTGTACAAAGCTGACTTAAAGTCCTTCCACTAGAGATGGAGAAGTTGTATACCTAGACTAGATTTCATTTTTATTGCTAGTTTCTTCAATAACTACCTTATAGATCGTCTTTCTATATCTCCACTGATCATCAACACAGTACAAATGTTTTTCACAGATCTACAGAAATAATTGTAAAATACCTATTGAACCCAAAATACCCTGAAAGCTAAAGCCATCCTGGGCAAAAAAGTAATACCAGATGCCTCACAGAAACATAGTACCAAGAATTGTGCAGCACCCAAAAACAAAAGGGTAGAATTATGAACATAGTTGAATCTCAGATTCTTTTACAGTCTCCAGTTTAGATTAATTGCACGCTCATAAAGTTCTACTTTTATTTTGATACTACACATTGGATATTACACTGAATCACATTAAGATATGTATTCCACTCACACCTGACTGTAGATGAGAGAGATTCCATTTCTCTTGTATACCCACTGTTATGTACCTATTAATTGATCCCAGGCCATTGGCCATTATTTTTTTTTGCTGATTTTTGCACCTGGAAGCAGTGTGTAACTGAGTATTCTCGGTGCAACTTCTATATAGTTCTTTTTTTACACCGTCTCCTGATTAGTTTAATTCATTTATTTTCAACTCTTCTTGTTTCTTTCATACAATTTATGTATTTATTTTATATTTTATGCTTTTTATTTCTTTTTATTAGATCTTTCCTTCATTTACTTTCCAAATGTAAACCCAAAGGATTCCAATGCATGTAATAAGGATACATTCTCCGCTATGTTCATAGCAGCCCTATTTATAATAGCCAGAAGCTGGAAAAAACCCAGATGTCCCTCAAAGGAGGAATGGATACACAAAATGTGGTATATATACACAATGGAGTACTATTCAGCCATTAAAAACAATGAATTCATGAAATTCTTAGACAAACGGAAGAATTATTAGATGAAGCTGCAGAATATCATCCTAAGTGAGGTTACCCAATCACAGAAGAACACTCATAGTGTGCACTCTCTGATAAGTGGATATTAGCCTAGAAGTCTGGAATAACCAAGACACATATCACAATTCACATATCAAATGAAGCCCAAGTAGAGGGAAGGAGAGGCCCCTGGTCCTGGAAAGACTCAGTGCAGCAATGTAGTGGAATACTAGGTCAGGGAAGCAGGAAGAGGTGGATTGGGGGGCAGGGGGAGGGAAGAGGGCTTATGGGACCTTTGGGGAGGGGGAATCCAGGAAAGGGGAAGTCATTTAAAATGTAAATAAATAAGATATCAAATAAAAAATATTGTCCACTTTCCTAATTTCCTCTTCAAAAATACTTTATCCCATCCACCACACCCTGCTCACCAATCTACCAACCATATCTTCCCTGTCCTGGAATTCCCTACAGTGGGGCATCAAGCCTTCACAGGACCAAGGGCCTCTCTTCTCACTGATGTCTGACAAGGCCATCCTCTGCTATGTATGCTTCTGGAGCCCTGGGCTCCTTTCAGTTCCTTCTGAACTTGTTGGTTGGTGATTTATTCCCTTGGATCTCTGGGGTTACTGATTGATTCATATCGTTTTTCCTTCTAGGGGGTTGTAAACCCCATCAGCTCCTTGGGTCCTTTCTGTATATCCTCCATTGCAGATCCTGTACTTAGTTCATTGGTTGGCTGTGAGCATCACTTCTGTATTTGTCAGTCACTGGCAGAGTCTCTCAGGAGACAGTTATATCAGACTCCTGTCAGCAAGCTTTTTTGACATCCACAATAGTGTCTGGGTTTGGAAAGTATATATGGGATGAATCCCCAGATGGGACAGTCTCTGGATTGCCTTTCATAAATTCACTGTTTTTAGTAGTTGCCTAGTGCTCCGTTGTGTAAATGGACCACATTTTCTGCATGCACTCCTCTGTTGAAGGTGAAATGGATTCTTTCCAGCTTCTGGCTCTCATAAATAAGGCTGTTATAAACATATTGGAGCATGTGACCTTATCACACGTTTGAACATCATCTTGGTATTTGCCTAGGAGTAGTATTGCTGGGTCCTCAGGTAGTATTTTGTCCAATTTTTTAAAAGAATTTCCAAAATGATTTCCAGAGTGCTTGTACTGGCTTGCAACCCCAGCAGCAATGGAGGAATGTTCCTCTTTCTCCACATCCTTGTCAGCATCTGCTGTCACCTGAGTTTTGATCTTAGCCATTCTTATAGATTTTGTTGGAATCTCAGGAATGTTTTGATTTGCATTTCCTTCATGACTAAGTATTTTGAGCATTTCTTTAGATGCCTTTTAGCAATTCAGTGTTACCTCAGGTGAGAATTCTTTGTTTGGCTCTGTGCCTCATTTTTAATAGGGTTACATTGTTCACTGGATTCTAAGTTCTTGAATTCTTTGTATATATTGGATATTAGCCCTCTATCAGATGTAGGATTGGTAAAGATTTTCATAATCTGTTGGTTGCCATTTTGTACGATTGATAGTAGGTGAAGGGGGAGCACCATCATACAGGCAGGGACAGGGGGATGGGACAGGGAGTTTAAGAAGAGGAAACATTAGCCGGGTGGTGGTGGTGCACGCCTGTAATCCCAGCACTCTGGGAGGCAGAGGCAGGCAGATTTATGAGTTCGAGGCCAGCCTGGTCTAAAGAGTGAGTTCCAGGACAGCAAGGGCTACACAGAGAAACCCTGTCTTGAAAACATCCAAATCCACCCCGCCCCCCCCCCCCAAAAAAAAGAAGAGGAGACATTGAAAGTGGATTCATTAGAAATGTAAATATAGAAAGTATTAAAAAAGAAGAACAAAAGCATCATTAAATAAAGCCGGTTGAATCATGTTCTGTACATAATAAAACTGTATAAATGTTTGCTTCTTATATAAAATCCTATGTTTAATGGTTCCCCCCTCCACAATGAAAAGAATACAGCAGTTTAGGTATCTAATTTATAGGTCTGTTTATTACTCAAAGTTTGTAAGCTTATACATCAATCCAGTAGTTCCTTCTCAAGTTCCATGTGTCTGACAGGAGGAGAAAAAGACTACAAGGCTTTGGTAGTGAGAGGACAGAAAATATTTTCTTTTACTGTAAGTCCACTATTTTCTTCTTAGAAGGTATTCGGTGTCGGTAACATCCAGGAGAGAGAATGTCATAGCTTAGTGGCTTCTACAATAATACAGACTCATTTCTTACTCTACTCTACCAAAACAAAGAACTGTAAAGCATTGTCCAATAAATATTATTCTTTCATATTACCCCAAGACACGATTAGAAATTATGAGTTCAAAAAGTAAAAATTGGAAAGATGATTTTACTGATTTCAACTAATTTTATCAAAGGGAATTAAAGAGGGGAAATGAAACAAGAAAAACTATTTTAGTGCAGTACAAAGACACAGGAATAGATATTTTCATAATGTTTTCATTAAAAATTTTTGACACTGATGACTCCTGGGCTGGTGGCGGTGGGAATAGCTGCATGTCAAGGAGAGCAGAGGTGCATGCTGGGAACAGATGACACTGCTGCCTGCACATGTGCAGCTTCAGCGCCAGGCAGAGCTCCTGTTTTCCAGCACTGCTGCCTACAGGCTGTATGGCCCCAGGCAATAGCCAGACTCCACCATTCCAGGGTGATGCACATGCAGCTGACCTCATGAACATTAGTGAGTCATCCTGGAGAGGAAGCAGCATAACAGAGAAAGTCCCACATGCAGCATCCTGGAGCACATCGAGATTGATGCTATAGAAGCTCTTGTTTACATGAGTTCTTGGGGACAGAGGTCCCAGATTAGAGCCCTCACACCTGTCTTTGATTCTGGTTACATCACCACTGCTGTACAGCATGACAGAAGACCTACTTCAAAATTTCCCACCTTTAAGATCATCTTTGCCCACACACTTATCTTTTATCCGCATCTGTGATGTGATGACTGGGACAAGTTTGCAAGGTCAGATGAGCTGTCTCGCCACCACAGAACTCACATTGGAGGGAAGAAGCTGGTGTGTCCTCTGTGTGACTGGCACTACATACAGTGTGACCACATGACAAAGCATGGTCATCCACACATGACAACCAAGAAGATCCCAGGCTGGCAGGAAGAGATGGGCGAGCTGAACAGAATCCCCTTGGCAGAGAGGCCCGGGAGCATCCTCGAACCCTTGCCGGTCTTTGGCTGAGGCACCCTGTGACATCCATCACCTTCAGGCTTCTATGAAAGCCTCTTCAGGAATGGAATCTATGTTCCTCTCCACAAATAAACAGGGTCTCTGGGCTGTTTAATGGGGGGGGGGCTGTTTCTGATGGAAGTATATTAATTTACTTTTCTGATTGGAAATCTGTTTGGTATCTTTCCTTGTTTAGAACTTTTTCTGTGTCTCTCTGTATGTGTATCTCTGTCTCTCTGTCTCTGTCTCTCTCTCTCTCAGTCTGTCTCTCACTCTTGTAAGGAAAAGGAAGAAAATTTGCTCTAAATCACCAGCATTCAAACAAACATTTCTGCAATACAATTTACAAAATCTGGATTTTTTTGTACTTTTCTGCTCATGTTTTGTAGAAATGAGACAGTGTTCTTATATTTGTAGTTTTTTTAATATTTTTATTTTCTACATTCTTTGTTTACATTCCAAATGATTTCCCCTTTCCGGGATCCCCCCTCCCCATATGTCCCATAAACCTTCTTCTCTCCATCCCTTCTCCAATCACCTCCCTCCTTTTTCTCTGTCCTTATATTTATACTGTACTCAAACTACCCATTTGTGGAGAGACAATTTTGCAGCCTTCTTTTCCATGTTTTGTAACAAAGTTTTGTACTTATCCTGCTTGAGAGTAAGCCTGGTAGGTAGTCAGAAAGAAACAAAATAACAAGTATGATACCAGCCTTGTATAGTGATTGTTTTAGATCAGAACTGGTTGAATAGAGAAGACTTAAAATGGAAAATAAACTTGGTGGTTAGTTTCTTTGTATCAGTTTCAGGGGGGATTCTAGCAATCAACCTTGTTTCCCAGAGAACTATAATTGTGGTTGGGTAGAACTAATCATGTGAGTCTGACCATCCATGGAGAGTGTGCCCAAGTCTGCCTGGGCTGCTTGTTGGGCAGTTTAGCAGGATCAAATGTGGAATGGCAACCCAGAGCAAATGATCCCATGGCCTGTCTGTACTTAAGCAACGAAACCAAGAATGAAGACACAGAAAGTTTAAGATTGCACTTTGGCTTTTGTTGTGGTTTTATACTGCATGCTGGATTGATGACCACACAGAGAAAAGGAAATGTTTTATTGGTTGTTTAAACTTTCCACCAAAGTGCAAATTCCACAAAGTAAGGCCTTTGTGCAGAGTTGGCTCTGCAGTTCAGATGCATTTCCCACATACAAAATACTGAGAAATGTGTCACTAAATGGCAGTAACTGTCACCTAACTTCTTTTCCAGTCATTGTGTGTGAAGGAAATTATTTTGCTCAAACAAGAAGACTTGGAATGGCAATTTTGTAGCTTCCCTGAAAACAGATCTTAGGCACTGCTTTTATGCCTCAGGAGCAGGTGTCCTATACACAGGTGATCGCAAAAAAAGGTAGTTTTAGTTAAAATTTTGGAAGCTCAGGCAATACAGTAAGTGTGAGAACAGGTAAATGGCATTGTTTTGGCAGCCTGAGAATATTGTTGTGAGGTATGAATTAGGTGTTGTATTTGCCTTTTAATAATTGGCGTTTTTATTTAATTATATATTTTTATTTTCTATATTCTTTGTTTACATTCCAAATGATTTCCCCTTTCCCAGTTCCCCCCTCCCCATATGTCCCATAAACCTTCTTCTATCCACTCATTCTCCAATCACCTCTCTCGTTTTTCTCTGTCCTGATACTCCCCTCCAATGCTAGATCAATCCTTTCCAGGATCAGGACCCTCTCCTTACTTCTTCATGGGAGTCATTTGTTATGCTAATTGTGCCTTGGGTATTCAGAGCTTCTGGGTTAATTAATATCCACTTTTCAGAGATTGCATTCCATGTGTATTCTTTTGTGATTTGTTTACCTCACTTAGGATGATATTTTCCAGATCTAACCATTTGCCTACAAATTTCGAGAATTCATTGTTTTTAATTGCTGAGTAGTATTCCATTGTGTAAATGTACCACGTTTTTTGTATCCATTCCTCTATTGAGGGACATCTGGGTTCTTTCCAGCTTCTGGATATTATAAATAAGGCTGCAATGAACATAGTGAAGCCTGTGTCCTTATTGAATGCAGGGGAATCCTCTGGGTAGATGCCCAGGAGTGGTATAGCAGGGTCGTCTGGAAGTGTCATGCCCAGTTTTCTGAGAAATCGCCAGACCGATTTCCAGAGTGGTTGTACCATCTTACACTCCCACCAGCAGTGGAGCAGTGTGCCTCTTTTGGTCCTGTTGGCGTTTAACTTTACTAAATGTTGACAAGGTTGAAATATTAAACAGATAAAATAATGTTTTTGTGGTCAGATCTTTGAGTCTTATATAACCTAACTATTACATGGTCATACATTGTATGCTACTTGATCCCTGTAAGGTGCCTCTGCCTTTGGTAGATGAGTTCTGTATGTACATGAGTTTAGGAACTGTCCAGACAGCTCTCCAGGCGGTGTTGGTATTGTCTTTCAACATAGTGGAATGAAGGAGAACTAACTGTATCTATAGCTCATGAGTGTCGCAGCACCCTGAGCCTGTCCACCTGTTTTAAGTCAGCGTCCATGACTGTGTAAGTTACAATGACATCTAATTTAATGTTTTTGTCATTGTCACATGTAGAGGGATGTTTCATGTCCTGGCATTTCTCCAGGAAACAGAAGGCCCTGAAGTGTTTGGTTGCTCATCACAGAAACTTTATCTGACCAGTATTCTTTCTGAATGACTGAAGTGTTTGTAGATTTATCAACCCCTTTTCTGAAAAAGGTCGCAACACATTTCTAATGAAAAACCAAGGTGGAAAACAGCTCCTATCTTAAAAGGACACCTGAACTCCAGAGCCATGGGAGTGGCTGCTCCCTTCAAGGCCCTCCCAAACTCCCCATGTCATGGTGGTGACCCCAGTGCCCCTTATTGCTGTGAAGTTCTTCATTTGATGTTGTTCACTTTGTTTAACCTTTCAATAGTTTTAGTAATAAAAATGTAAATGTTAATTACTTTTGTTTTATATAACAGACTTCAAAGTCTTCTTTAAATGAATTTGGGTAACTTATTTAAATGAATATGGGTAATATCACTTTTTTTCTTTGAATCATAAGGAGATCTGACACCTGCTTCTAGAGTGTCTGAAGACAGATACAGTGTACTTACATATAATCTTCAAAACAAATGATATTACTATGGAATAAGGAATGAACAAAAGAGGATAAGCATGGATTTATGGAATGATATCCGTGTGTCATTTTGACAGGGGATAAATTTGGCTGTTTCGTTTGTCTAAATGATTTAAACTTAAATATGTCTAGTAAGGAGGGAATTTCAACTAGGGAAATTCCTTTCTATAGCCATTTGAAATAGTCATATTTGGCTTGAAGGCTTCAGTATATATGTTTATTACCTTTAATATATTTATACTTTGTTTTGCATTGCATTACATATTCTTAATAAATTTTTAGTGTTATTTATCATTTCTTTTTTCATTTTCTTATTAGATAATTTCTTTATTTACATTACAAATGATATTCCCCTTTCTCATTTCCCCTCAAAAACCACCTATCCCATCCCCTCCTGCTGCTCACCAATGCACACACTCCTGCTTCCCTGTCCTTGCATTCCTCTAATCTGGGGCAATGAGCATTCACAGGTCCAAGGGCCTCTCCTCTCATTGATGTCTGACCTGACCCCCCCCAAAAAAAACAGGAAATAGAAATTTATTATTAAAAATAAAAGAACATTTGTGGGAATCACCATCCCTGACCTCAAGCTATACTACAGAGCAATATTTATAAAAACTGTACACTATTTGCACATGGACAGACTTGTCCATCATTGGAATAGTATTGAAAACTCAGAAATATAATCATACAATTATGGATGCTTGCTCTTTGACAATGAATCCAAATTATACAATGAACAAAGGAAAGCATCTTCAAGAAATGGTCCTAGAATAACTGGCAATCATTACGGAGATAAAAGAACCTTGTGAGCTTGCAAAAAACTTAAATCCAAATGAATCAAGGATCTCAGCATAAAACCCAATACACTGAATATAATAGAAGAGAAAGTGGGAAAGAACATCAAACTCATTGGCATGTGATAAAATTTCCTAAATAGCACTCCAGTAGCTGAGGATCTAAGATCAAGAATTGATAAATGGGACCTCATGAAACTGAAAAGTTTCTGGAATGCAAAGGACATGGTTAATAGACATACCAACAACCAGCAGATTGGAAAAAAAATCTTCACTAACTCAACTATCCAAAATAAATAAGAACTCAAGAAGCTAATTTCCCATTCAACTCAATCAAAAACAGGGTATAGAACTAAACAGAGATCTCACAACAGAGAAATCTCAAATAGTTGAGAAGCACTTGAAGAAATGTTCAAAATCCTTAGTGATCAGGGAAAAGTGAATCAAAGTGATCCTGAGATTCCACCATACACCAATCTGAAAGGCCCGGATCAAAAACTCAGGTGAGAGCACATGTTGGGGAGGAGGTAGAGAAAGAGGAACACTCCTCTATTGCTGGAAGGATTGGAAAATGGTACAACCACTCTGGAAATCAATCTGGAGCTTTCTCAAAAAAACGGGAAATAGATCTAAAAGGAGATTCAGCTGTACCACTCTTGGGTATATACCCAAAAGATGCCCCACCATGCTATAGGGGTACATACTCCACTATTTTCATAGAAGTGGTAATTTCCCCAGATGTACCATATTGGAAGAATGAATTCAGAAAATGTGATTCTTTTCCACAATGGAATACAATTCTGCTATTAAGAATGAGGACATTATGGATTTTCAGGCAAAGGTATGGAAAATAGGTATAGAAAATATTGTCCTGAAGTAGGTAACTCAGACCCAAAAGGACATGCATGGTAGGAACTCACTAATAAGTTGATATTAGCCAAAATGTACAGAATACCCAGGATTCTGCAATCCACAGAACTCAAGAAGATAAGCAAGATGAGGGGCTCAAGTGAGATCCTCAGTCACACTTGGAAGAGAGAAGAAAGCAATCATGGGGAAGGCGAGACTTGGGAGACTTCTAGGAGGGAGAGAATCCAGGGAGGGAAAAGGGAACATGATTAACTATTTGTTGGGCAGATGGGGAAGCAGGAGTGAGGCTCTTTGGTCCAGAAGAAGGAATGCAAACAATCAACCTTGGAAGGTAAGAGGTGGGGGGACCTTCTAGAATGTAACAGAGACCTGTGGGCTAAGAAACCCCCAGGACTCATATGGAGGAATCTTAAATGTAATATATAACAGAGGGGAGAGGGAAGTTGTAGAGTTCGCTTCCAGGAGAAAGACAGGGGATCCAGTGAAGAGACAGGGAAAGCATCCCATAGTAAAAAATTCTGACCCAAAATTGTTCCTGTCTGAAAAATAATGACCCAAATTTTTCCAGAAGTTACTGGAAAGTTCTGGAAAGAAGGTCCAGTAACTGGCCCAAAATGGGATCTAGCTCAGGGGCATGCTCCAAAACCAGACACTATTTCAGATGCCATGGTGTGCTTACAGACAGGAACCTAGCATTGCTGGCCTCTGAAAGGACCAACAAGCAGCTTAAGGAGTCAGATGCAGATACTTAGACCAAACCAATGCACAGAAGCTGGGGACTCCTGTGTTTGAATTAGGGAAAGACTGGAAGAAGCTGAGGAGGAAGATGACACCAGAGGAAAACCAGCAGTTTCAACTGATATGGACCCCTGAGATCTCTCAGACACCTAACCACCAACTTGGTAGTATATATTAGCTTATATGAAGACCCTAACACATATACAGCAGAGGACTGCTTGCTCTTTCCTAGGTGAATGAAAATACACCTGACTCTTGAGAAACATGAGGGCCCAGGGAGTGAGTACACTTAGTTGGATGGGATGTAGAGGTGGGGACAACATCCTAGAGACTGTGGTGGAGAGAAGGAAGAATGGGAAGAGGAACTGTAGGAGGGTGGAGCAGGAAGGTGATAAAGACTGGACAGTAAAAGATTAAAGATATTTTAAAAGAGAGATAAATAAGGTAAATTCACACTTAAAAGTTGTATATCATTCAATCCTTTTGGAATATGTTTGTAATATATTTAGTATACGTGGCTTTTCACTTGGCTTCTACTAACCACAATAATGAGTGACTCTGTGTTATGTGCTTGTATAGGAGGATCATTTTATCAAAACATGAAGGACTACTTCTCTAAGTCCACACAGTGTAAGTGTAAATTAGGCTGTATCCATCCCGCCTAAACCAGAAGCATAGAAGATGCCTTGAGCAATTTTCATGCCAACATCACAACAACCTTCTTCAGGTTTTTCCTAGTGCTGCTCTTTTACCTGCAAATAACATAATTTCACTTTTCTCAATGGATGAATAGTGTTGGATTGTTTAAATGTGACATATTATTACAACCTGTTCTTCAGGAGATAAACATGTAGGCTGCTTCCAATTTCTAGTTATTAGAAATAGAACAGAAGTGAACCTATATAAGTAAATATCTGTTGTAACATATAGTGTCAATTGCATATATGCCCAATATTGGTATAGCTGGATCTTTTGGAATATCTATTTTCATTCTTTTGTGAAAATTCCACCCTGAATTTCACAGGGACTCTTCCAGTGTTCACTCAAATCAACAGCAAATGAGTCTTTTGCTGTTCCCATCATCCTTTCTATCATTTGCTGTCTTTTTAAACTAATCTTAGACATTCTGACTAGAGTAGGATAGAATCATATAACTATTTTCCTTTGTGTTTTGCTCAGCACTGACAGAGATGCCTTAAAATCCTCTCATTAACCTTCAGAATTTTATGTGGAAGAGGAAACAAAAATATGTACTCATGTATTCTAATAACAAAATAAGGCAATGCTTCTTTCTCAATTTTTCATTACTTATCATAAAAGGAGTGGAATTATATGAAATATTGTCTCCTACACACACTGATATTATCATAATCATGTCTATTATATTATAAAATATAGTGAATCTTGACTAATTGACCTGAGGAAGGAGAATGAGTGGAAGGAGGAACCTGAGATTATGTCAAGCTAAAGAAACACATGTCATAAAACCACACTTTTTTGAACTTCCTGTCTCCTAAGTGTACTGGCTAGTTTTGTGTGTCAACTTGACACAGCCAGGAGTTATCATAGAGAAAGGAGCTTCATTTGGGAAAGTATCTCCATGAGATCCAGCTGTGGGGCATTTTCTCAATTAGAGATCAAGTGGGGAGGGCCCCTTGTGGGTGGTACTACCTTTAGGCTGGTGCTCTTGGTTTCTATAAGAGAGCAGGCTGAACAAGCCAGGGGAAGCAAGCCAGTAAGAAACATCCCTCCATGGCCTCTGCATCAGCTCCTGCTTATTGATCTGCTTGAGTTCCAGTCCTGACTTCATTTATTGATGAACTGCAATGTGGAAGTGTAAGCTCAATAAACCCTTTCCTCCCCAACTTGCTTCTTGGTCATGATGTTTGTGCAGGAATAGAAACCCTGACTAAGACACTTTAGTGTACATCCTGGAATCTATACTGTGTTTTTATATGCTGGAAGAAACACCAAAGGGAATCAAAGAGATTCCTATAGCCCTCTCCTGATCCAGCCATAGTAGGTATATTTTCATATACAATACAGTCACAGGTTCCATTTAGGCTTACTCCAATCCATAATGGTGAGGAAGAGGAACTGTCTCAAGATTTTCTCCAAACCACATTATTTTCTTCACTTTGTGTCCTGAGAGTCTCTTACCTCCCATGTCTCTGGTACATTCTGGAGGTTCCTCCCAACCTCCTACCTCCGGTGGTTGCCTGTTTCCATTTTTTCTTCTGGACCTCAGGCTTCATTCCTTTTCTGTCACCCAATAACAGATAAGAATTCCTTTTCCCCAAATCCCCACCTGTCCACTTTCCCTCCCAGGTCCTTCCTACTCCCTTGTGATTGCTTTCTTCTCATTCCTAATGGTACTGAATCATACTCACTTGGGTGCTTCTCCTTGTTTATCTTCTTGAGTTCTATGGACTGTATCTTGGGTATTCTGTATTTCTTTTATTTCTTTTGATTTGTGGTTAATATCCACTTATTAGTGATTACATACCATGCATATCTTTTTGTGTCTGAGTTACCTCATCAGGATATTGTCTAATTCCATCCATTTGCCTGGAAAACTCAGGATGTCCTCATGCTTAAGAGTTAAATAGATCCCCAGAGGATTCCCCACCATGTAATAAGGATACATGCTCTACTATGTTCATAGCAGCCCTATATATAATTGCCAGATGCTGGAAAGAACCCAGGTATCCCTCAACAGAAGAGTGGATGCAAAAAATGTGGTATATCTACACAATGGATTACTATTCAGTCATTAGAAACAATGAATTCATGAAATTCTTAGGCAAATGGATGGAGCTAGAAAACATCATACTAAGTGAGGTAACCCAGACTCAAAAGGTGAATCATGGTATGCACTCACTAATAAGTGGATATTAACCGAGAAAACTGGAGTACCCAAAACATAATCCACACATCAAATGAGGTACAAGAAGAAAGGAGGAGTGGCCCCTTGTTCTGGAAAGACACAGTGAAGCAGTATTCGGCAAAACCAGATCGGGGAAGTGGGAAGGGGTGGGTGGGAGTACAGGGGGAGAAAAGGGGGTTTATGGGACTTTCAGGTAGTGGGGGGCTAGAAAAGGGGAAATCATTTGAAATGTAAATAAAAATATATCGAATAAAAAAAAAGATTTTTCTATCAAAAAAAAAAAAAAAAAGAAGAAGAAGAAGAAGAACGGAGGAGTGGCCCCTTGTTCTGGAAAGACTCAGTGAAGCAGTATAGAACAAAATCAGAACAGGGAAGTGGGAAGGGTTGGGTGGGAAAACAGGGGGAGGGAGGGGGACTGATGGGACTTTCGGGGAGTGGGGGTCCAGAAAAGGGGAAATCATTTGAAATGTAAATAAATATATCAATAAATTAAAAAAAAAAGAAGAAAAGAAAGAAAGACAAAAGAGTTAAATAGATTCCTTTGTGTAAATGAACCACATATTGTTTCCATTCTGCTATCTGGGACATCTTGGTTGTTTCCAGCTTCTGGCTATCACAAACAAGGCTGCTATGAACATAGTGGAAGACATAACCCTATGCAACAGTGAAGCATCTTTTGTGTATATTCACAAGAGTGGTATTGTAGGGTCTTCAGGTAGATCTACTTATGCTTTTCTGAAGTCTCCAGAATGATTTCCAGAATGGTTGTACCACTTTGCAATCCCAAAGGCAATGGATGAGTGTTCCTCTTTCTGCACATTCTTGCCAACATTTGTAGTTAGCTGAAGTTTTCATCTTAGATATTCTGATTGGTGTAAGGGAGAATCTCAGGGATATTTTGATTTGCCACTCTCTGATCACTAAGGACTTTGAAAATTCTTTTTTTCTTAAAATTGTATTTCCCTCTAATTTATTATGTGTGATAATTAATGCTGATCATTATTGGAATTTTATTTATAACTTTCTCTGAGAAAGCATTCTGGGCATGACTCTGAGGATATATTTAATGTTATTAGATTCTGTCTATACTTAAGTAACTGAAATGGTCAAAGTAACAGTACAAATGGGATCTACTATTCCTGTCATAGTTCCTGGTATGTATAAAAGGACAGAGCTTACTGAATATGAGGATTCATTTTCCTCTGCTTCTCAACTAGGTGAACAATTTCACTACCTATAAACTCCTGACATCAGAACTACTGTATGATGATAACTTGAGCCTTCAAATAATGAGCTATTTTTTCTAATGTAAATAATTTTCTAGAGTTCCTTTTCACAGAAATAGGATAATATTATTTTTTAAAAAGTGTTGCTACAATGCACAGGAGTGAGTTTGATTTTATTGTATTAATAAATTTTGACTCAGTCATGGAGAGTGCTTTTATAGTTAATATTTTTTATTGAATATATTCTTCATTTACATTTCAAATGCTAAAATCTTTGCTGGTATACCACCTCCAAAAACCCCCAAACCCTCCTCCCACATCCTGGCTCCAATTATATATCCCTCCACATGACCTACTCCCATCCACCCCCACCCCCCACTGATTTCACCACACTGGGGCATCTACTGAGCCTTCACAGAACCGAGGGCCTCTCTTCCCACTAATTCACGACAAGGAACTCCTCTGACATATTTTGGCTGGAACCATGTGTATCCCTTAGTTGTTGGTTCAGAATATGGGGAGAGTTTTATGTTAAGAATCTGGAAGAATTTGGTCAAATAACTTTCATTTATTGAGCAGTACTTAGAGTGACATTCTTTTGTAGTTTGGAAGAAAAAATTTATTAAGTGATTCTAGAGGACCTGTCACATGAAATCAGGTGCCTGATTAACAGAAGTGGAAGGGAGTACTGTAAATGCAATCTTCCAAATACTGTGTAGAATCAAGAGTCAGGCACACTGAAGTCCAAGCAATAACATAACTTAATAACATTCATTAAAATAGATAAGAATATGTAATACATAACATAAAATAATTACAGTGAGTGAAACTATTTGTAACAATGAAGTTAAATAAAAAACTGAAATTGTTTCTTGTAATAATCTCTTCTGCTATGGTTAAGTGGGAACTAGAACGGAATGTTGAAATAGCATGACAGGCACCTTCTTCAGTCATTAAGAAGTTTCCATTGTGGAAAGTTGTATGTTGATGTTGTTTCATTGTCCTCTGCTAAAGGAAATATAAAAATGTCATAGTTAAACATTCTCAGTTATAGATTCACCCCACTTCAAATAAGACTAAGTTATCAGTATATCTTCTGAACTCTACACAAAGAATTACTTGAGTTAACACTATATCTGATTTTGAAAGCATTGCCTATTAAGATTCTTCACATACATTTTGTAGTAAATCTGTTGCAACTTAATATATATACCAAATGCTACTTATTTGGCAAGATTATCTCTCAAACATCATTTTTTGTATAAGATAGCACAGCTTGTTGGCACATAGTTTAAGCTTATAGTTTAAACTCATGTTGAATGGATTTGTAAATAAAATAATTGATTTAAAGCAAACTTTTTAAAAATAATTTCATATCCAGAATATCATACACGAATTATATACCATGGAAAGAAAGGAAAGAAATGTAGCACATAATATTCTGGAATTCATACAGGGTCTAAAAAAATTCCTTTGTTGTACCTACATGTTTGTAAGTTTGTACATATGTGTGTCTGTATGTATACCTATGTATATATTCATATAATCATACACAAGTTAAATGTTGTTTAAAACACTTTTCCAATGCTTTAGTATCATGATATGCTCTAATGCTGCTCTGTTATTTTCAAATTTATGAAATCAGGAAATGATGGCATCCTTCCATCTATTTGGTAACTTATTCAAATTCTCTTAACCTGTAGGGACTTCTGCATGAGGAGCAGTAGATGAAATCTTTAATTCTGCAGTATTAGCATTTAAGGTTTCCCACTGTGACCATCTATGGATTTTTTTTTTATAACAGCTGACTTATCAGCAGTATTTACTGACATCTTTAAGTCATTTGACTTCTTTTTATTATTGTCACAAATGATATGGTCCTCATCTCCAAATATATCAACATAGTTGTCAATCATGATTTGTAAATAGACATCTGTAATACCACAAGGTATAAACAAGATCCTCTATTATTTCACATAGTTTACCAAATTGAAATCAATAAAAAATTGAAATCCAAAATCGTGAGGAAAATAGCAGTTAGTCCAAACAGATATGAACCTGTGAAGTATCTGTCTGTTCAAACATATTGCAAAGAATTGGGGATCTATTAAGCAATGTAATGATTAAGAACTGATATGATGCTAGACTAACTGAATAAAACAAATTAATGACCTCACAGGTTTCTTGAATTGGTGATACTTTGCAGGGTGTGTGAGGAGGTGGAGTTTTCTTTTGATGGTTTGAATGGGACGACTGACTAATTCCAGAAATCATAATTTATGACACCATCTTTGTGAAAACTTTTGGGTGGATTAAGTGGCTTGGCTTCCCCATAGGAGGTTTGTCATTGGTTAGAATTTAAGGTGACAGAAGTCAGGTGCGATTTGCAGTGTCCTTTCTGTGCTTTGTGTTTGCTGCCTGAGTTGAGAGCTACCAGCTCTCTGCCTCCTGTTGGTTGTCCTACCTTCCTGCAGCTATGCTTCTCTGTCATGACTTTGAAGGACTGTAATCTGTCTGGATAGCTAATTCCCAAGTAAGTATTTACTTCTGTAAGTTGTTTTAGTCCAGCTGTTTTATTAAAGCAATAGGAAAATTACTAAGGGAAGAAGGTGGTGAGAAGAGGGATCTTAGGTGAAATAAACTGCCTCCAGATTGGGAAGTCTATGGGATATTGGCTTGATTAACAACTGAATTATTAGGGCAGAGATCTCCAGGATGGTGCCACCCTGGAGCTATTATTGAGACAGAGAGATATGTGGTGCAGGACAGGAGGCTGCACTCCTACACAGCTCCTGCTACATTCCTTGTGTCCAGGTTCCTGCCCTGCTTCAGTGTAGTCCCTGACATTTCTCAGTGGTTAACTGGTAACTGGATGTATACCATGAAGTGTATCCTGTCCTCCAGAAGTTGATTTCATCACTGTTTTATCATAGCAAGTGTAGCAAATTAAGTCACTTTCTAAATTGAACAAGGTATTCCCTGGGCTTTCCTATTCCATTTGGTTTTTTTTGGTTTTTTGGAGACGGAGTTTCTCTGTATAGCCCTGGCTGTCCTGGAACTCACAATGTAGACCAGGCTGGCCTGGAACTCAGAAATCCACCTGCCTCTGCCTCCCAAGTGCTGGGATTAAAGGCGTGTGTCACCACTGCCTGGCAACATGTAATTCTTATAGGTCTGCTTTTATATGTTACTTGGCCTTTTCCCCCTTGCAGCTTTTAATATACTTTCTTTGTCCTCAATATTCAGTGTCTTAGGTAATGTATGCCAAGGGAACAAAGCAACAAGTTGGAGAACCAGGGAGATTAATATAGGAAGACAGATGGTATCCACTGGAGTCCGGGACCGGGGAACAAGAGGCTGTAGTCAGTGTGCTATAGCAACGCTGGATGTGAGACTCAGGGATTTGATTTGCAGGAGCGGAAGGTGAGGTCAACATCTGCAGTTAGTTCACCTGCTTTCCTGCTTAGAATGTGTATTAGTGTTCCTCTCTCTCTCTCTCTCTCTCTCTCTCTCTCTCTCTCGCTCGCTCGTGTGTGTGTGTGTGTGTGTGTGTGTGTGTGTGTGTGTTTCATTTGTTTTTGTTTGTTTGTTTGGTTTTTAAGACAGGATTTTTCTACTGCTTTCAAAAAACCAATTGAATGAGATATCTGGGGTCTGAGAAAGGACCACCTATTCTCTTGAATATTTTGTACAGAAACCAAGAATTTAACTAAAGCTTGGGAGGAGCCCTGTTACCCTCCACCCCCAGGGTTTCTTTGGGTACCTAAGGATATGCTTGAATTCACTTTATTGATCTTAAACTCAGAGATCTGCCTGCCTCAGTCTCCCAAGTGCTGGGATTAGAGGCATGTGCCAGCATGCAAAGGTAGTGGCCTGAATAATTTTAAGAAGGACTGTGTATTCTCTCTGGGCTAAGGCAGGTTTTGATATGCATGCTGTGCAGACAGTTGCAGGGAGTCATGAAGTCAGTCCGGGCTAGCTGCACTGAAATACATGTGTCATAGGAGTTTCAAGTTGCAGTCCTTGGCTCCTCTGAAGTGGAAAATTAAGGGTTCCCTGGAAAGTCCATTGTATTGGATGGCGTTTTGCTGGGGCAAAGGCATGAAGAAGTGTTTTCCTGGAGTGGACACAGGGGAAAGACTAAGGCTCCCTCGTGAAGGGACATTAAGCTAAAGCAGACACAGGTCAAAGGATTCTCTGCTAAAGACAACCACACGTTAGTCTGCTTTACACCGTGTAACTGAGCTGCACTTGTTGGGATTCCATGGAGGGAAATGCACCAAGGGACTTCTGGGGGCGTGCTGCAGTTTCTTGCTGCTTCGGTGGACTTGGGCTGAGCAGCAGCCTGATTTCAGCTGAGTCAGACACACGCTGAGGTGAGACAACACACGCTGAGACAAGACACATGAAGGACATGTGAGGAGGCTGCCCTTGGTTTGCTTACAGAGCTAGATGCGCGATGCCTGTAGGTCTTGCATCTTTGCTGATCTTCGATTCCCTGAGAGAGGCACAGCAGAGACCTTCCCTGGCTTACCTCAGGGTCCCTCCTGCTGACTCAAGCTGAGGCTGAGGCATGGCTGACTCTGCTAGGTAGTGCTGCGGACACTGGTTCATATTTGCTATCATGTCTCTACCAAACCGGACTGCTGATGTATCTGTGAGGTGTTTGGGAATGGATTGAGCTACTGCTGCTGACCTGTGAACTGAACTGCTGATTTTCAGACAACACAGATGGGAGGTACTCCAAAGAACTATGTCTAATCAGGTCCATGTCCCCAATATTGTTTCCTTCCCATCACCTCTGGTAGGTGATGGGGTTAAAGGAAGGTTAAAGCATTTAAGAACCATCATTAAAAATAGGTTTTTAAAAAATTAAAGTTACACTCCTGGTTTCTAGTTACTGAGAAACATGCCTGGCTGTTCTGGAACTCACTGGGGAGACCACAGTGGCTTAAAACTGACAGAGATATGCCTGTCTTTGCCTCCTGAGTACTGGGATTAAAGGCATGGACCACCACCCCACCCAGTCAACAGTTCTTAGGAAGCTTTACTCATACCTGTCATGGTGCTGAGCCTGTGCCTTTTGTCCTTTTGACAGTGACCTTTGCCTTACAGCCTTTGTAGTTTTATGAGGTCCCATTTGTCAATTCTTGATTTTAGAGCATAAGCCTTACATGTTAATGTTTGATAAACTTTTACATAAACTCAGTAAACAGTTGTATTACAAAACTTCTGCTTCTTACCCCAGATAGAGAGCCCAAAACAGACCAAAGTATGTATACCACACAAGTACAGTTAATAAAACAGTGAGTTTTATTGGAGTTATTTACAGAAATACTGGTGAGAGCTTACTCACAGAAGAACAAATGATTCAAAAACTGTTGCACCATCAAAGCCCACCCCAGGACTGGCAAGAGCATGAAAATTTTGGGAACCCGAAACACTCCTTTCAGGCAGCTCAACATATTGGACAGAGAGCGCTTCCCAAGGGACGCAGTTGATCCACATCTATTTCACATAGCTGGGTTGGGTTTTGAGTCTTTGAAGCTTGGCTTGTTTGAGAGTGATTCACACAGCTGCTTGCCTTGTTTACTCTTTGGAAGAAAGAGCCTAGAAAATCTGGTTACTTTCAGGGACTCTTGATGCTAGTTGGAGTTGTTTCTCTTCCTGCTGAAAAAGAGAGTTCCTGTGGACTAGAAAGCTTCAGTCTCAGAGGAAACTGTTACAGAGTAACAGTGCAAAGCTAGAAGGAGGGTTATCTGAGGTATCTTGTGAGACAGTGCTTTAGAAAGGGTGGACACAACTTAAGTTAGTAATCTAAATAACAAGTACAAAGAACACAAGGCCATGGTGATTCGAAGAAAAGGTTCCTCTTACATAACCATGCATGCCACAGATAGATGGGTTGAAATCAATCCTGAGAGTAATGATTTCACAGTTATCACTGTCCATTTTCTTTTAAGATATTTTCTCCAGATTTATTAGTCCTTTTGAAATGTGTAAATGAAATACATAGTCTTTCTATTGGTCCCTATACTCAGTGGAACATTATTTAAAAAATAAACTAATTTTTTTCATATACACAGATTATTTTAACAACTGTTATTGGCAATATTTTCAAACTGGAGTCTGCCATAAGTCCTACGTAGGTATGAGCATACCTAAAAATAATATGCAGTAAAATTGATCACTAAATGAACCTCCAATAATGATTATTGGAAAAAAATCCAAAAGTCCAAATACAGCTTATTCCCCTCAATATACAATAGTCACAGAAAGAAACCACAACAGAAATGGAAAATGGGTTGATAATGGGATGAAATGGGTTGAAAATGGATGTATCTGACTCTTGGTTAGGAGGTGTGAACTAGTTTTAAGACAGTAATCTACCACTGATTAAATACTTATTTTGAGGTATATGTGATGCCAATAGCACCTTTTCTGCTATGTTAATTTCTGCTAAATTATGCCTCCTTCAAGGGAGGATGTGTGTGTCATCAAACCACAAGTTTCTATATGCTTCAAATCTACCTAAAAATAAATTTAGTAAATCTAATGGAGTTTTGAATAAATAATATCTAATGTAAAGATTTAGAGAACTTGGTAGTTTCAAGTACTCTTACAATGTACTTGGGATTTAAAGAGTTTCTACCAAATTCAGCTGTAGATGAGGGTATTGTGAGGTTTTGGAAATTCATATTTTCCTAACATCTCAACCATAACATACCCCCTATAGAAGCGGTAAACACCCTGCCTGGACAGCTTTCTTACACCAGAGTGAGAAGGTTAGTCTCTGCAGCAAGCACTCCTTCATCTTCTCCTCTGCTGTGCTCCAGCGAAGATCAGTGCAGTCCCCTGGCGCCTTTTACTTGTGGATCTCTGCTGACACTACTTGCCTAAAGTCTGTACTTCTAGCTCCCTGTCTGCTCCGTCCATCCACCCCTGCGTTCTCCTGTCTCTCTCATTCTGAGGGCCACTCAGAACTAAGGAAGTCATGACAGCCTTTACCCCTGAGTGCTTTGCTATCCATACCCCGTTCTCCCACAGTTATCTCAGCAATGTCTATGCACAGGAGTCCTGAGTCCTGCATTGCTTTTGTCAGGTTTACAGTTTCAAACAGCAGGGAACCAATAAAATGTACTCAGTTAGGTGTCCCTAATTCTTCCTCATGATTAGATTCAAACTATGAATTTTTATAGAAATATTAGGTCTCATGTCAGAAGGTGCATGATAATGAATTTTTCTGTTGGTGGTGATATTAACCTTATCTATTTTGAAATGCTGACTCTCAGGTTGCTCCTAGCAAAGTAACAACTTTTCTATTTGTAACTAGTAAGCATCTTGTGGAGAAGTGCCTATGACTACAAACATCTTCCAGCAAACCACAGATTTCCACAAACGTAAGGGTCAAAGAATTATTCCATAATGGTATTTTTATATATCTATTGTCTTGCCTTTTACTTTAATTTAAAATCTTTAATTTTCTTTTCTTTTTTTCTACAAGGTCTCACTCTATAGCCCAGGCTAACCTAAAAATATATGTAGTATAGCTGAAACACTTGTGAATGCAAGAATGTAGAACACAACTACTATTCAATATAAAAATATGACTTATCTAATGATTTTGGTCAGAGTTTAATAGCCAAAATATTACTATAAAATTGTTGTCTGTGGGGTGTGTGTGTGTGTGTGTGTGTGTGTGTGTGTGTGTACTGAAAGGCCAGAAAGTAATATGAGATCCCTCAGAGCTGGAGTTCCAGGCATTTTCAAGATACCCAGCTTGTTACCTGGTGCTAGAATCAGAATTCTAGTTGTCATGGTAGATTAGTAAGCCCTTTTAGCCAGTGAATTATCTTTGCAGCCCAATAAAAGTGTTACTACAGCAAAAGATGAGAAGCAGCGTAACTAGAAAAGAAAGAGGATAGGAAAATGACTTATATGAGATGTAATGCTGGATGAAATTTATTTCAGTAAATAGCCAAGGTAATGTAAGTGTACAGCTCATTCAGTATGTTTATCTGCTGTGCATATAATATTGAGTATAAAGCAGAGACAGGGCCACATCCAGTCTATTCTTGTTATATTTTTTAAGGTTGACAGTATATTTTAAAAATTAAACTATCAATGCATTCCTTCCCCATTATCCTTTCCTCCCTTCAGCTTCTACTATACCCACCTCAAAGGGACTAGTCTTCTTTAAATGTGATTAACACACACACACACACACACACACACACACACACACACACACACATACACACACACACACACAATTTAAATTTCTTTGGGTTTTGTTGTTGTTTGTGTATTTGCTGGTGCACACCTTTAATTGAAGCATTCAGGAGAAAGAGTCAGGTAGATCTCATGTCAGTCAAGTTCACATACTGAAGTTTAAACTACTCAGGGCTACACAGTGAGACCCTGTTTCAAAACAAATACACACACACACACAATTATTTAATATAACTTAGTTTATTTGTTTGTAGCATGTGGGACGGGAGAGGCACACATGAGGAATTAAGATGTCAAGTCGTAGGAGTCTGTTCCATCCAGTTACCTCGTGGGATCCAGGGCCAAACACAGTTACTCTGGTCTGCTTTGAAATGACCAAGGCTTGCTAGTCATAAAACACTTTTTTCTTGAAGAATTTCTTTTGTTTTTTCCATTTTTATTTAAGTTACAAGTAAGGTTTTTCTGTATAGAGAAAATTTCTTATAAGCATCTGCCACAGACTGACCCAGCCAGGGAGTCACGACAGAGGGAAAATCAGGGCTTTGGTATTCAGGAAGGCATTGGTGCAGCAAAATGACAGACAGACACACCAGAGAGAGGTTTGAATCTGCTGCAACTTTACTTTTTGTCAGGCATATTTATAATACATTGAGGAACAGATCGAGGTTGGCACACTTCCAGAAACACTCAAAGAATTACTAAACAAGGTACATTTCCATCTTAATTAGAACAGCAATTAGACATGACATGATGTCCACAGGAACTTTAACTCTGTGAACCATGATCAAAACCAAACTATGATCATGAACCTCAGACCTATAGTGTTTGATTCTAACTTGTGGTTACTTATTAAAGTTGTGTTAATAATCAACAGGAGAACTTGGGCCTTCAGACCATATTTTATGCTTAAAGCCTTCTTCTGTCATCAAAAGTCAAAATGCTTTAAATATATACATTACAAGAGCCCTCTATATTGCCTTGAATAGCAAACACCAATGTGGTCTGGCTCAAGCTAATCTATGTCTATAATCTCAAGAAAATTATAGGACCTTCTAACCTTCAATGTTTTTATCCATCTCTTACCTTTTTATCATAAGTACCTGTATAAAGCAATAGCTCATCAGTAGTCCTATACTTTTTCATATTTTTTTTCTTCCTGCTACAAACTATTCATCATTACCTTTGCTAAGGCTAGTGATAAAGACGGACCCTGTTGAAAAGCATTTCAAGACTTTCTTTCACTAAGCTTCAACATGAGTTCATTGAGTTTAGGACTGGAAGCAGTAGGCATAATCACCACATCCTCTTTTTCTTTCCACCGGAATACCAAGTTCTCCTTTATCAATTAACCAGCTTATAGGCTGGGATCGTGCTGTATAAAGAATTAAGAAGAGGAAGAAGAAAGACACAGTGCAGAACCCATAACCCAGGAAGCACAATATCCTTAGAGAACATCGAGGTCCTTTCTAAGGACAGAGGTGGGCACACTGCCAGGGACCTCCAGGGAGCCTAGCCCTGAGGGGCATTTTTCTCCCGTCTGCCTTAATGACATACTGGCAAGTCACACAGATGACACTGGAGTTGGTGTGGCAAGCATCACCTGACAATAAAAAAACCTATGGCCAATGAGCTGAGGTAGGAAATCGGAGGTGGGGCACAGGCAGGAGAAGAGAGGATTCTGGGAAACAGTGAAAGAATAAAGAGAGATTCGAGAGACACACTGGGAAAGATGCTGAAGGAAGACAGTAAGGAAGAAGCAGTCAGGGACAAAAGGAGTAGTAACTAACCAGCAGGTAGATGAATTCAGGATAAAGGGAGATTCGCCAGGGAACACTGTGGAGGCCCAAAGCATGAGATCTGAGCAGAGGTTGAGGAGATGTACATAAACCAGCAGGTAGCTGAACTCAGGATAGAATAAAGAAGGTTAGCACCAGGCTTGGACACTCGAAGCTGAGGACCGGTAAGTAACTGTGTGGTAGAGAGAATAGTTTCATTGGGTTACATAAGTTATGAGTTAGTAAGGAAGTGAACTAAAGCTTACAGCCTAGGAATCTATTAATAAATGATTAGTTTCAAAGTCATCATTGTGGGAGCAGGGGCTAGGAGGGAAAATTGAATTTTTTAATCATTTCTGTATTGTTAAATTTCAAAACTGTTGGAGGAGCTGACAAGATGGTTCAGCTGGTAAATTAGGCATTTCTCACCAAGTCTGATGACTTGGATTTAGTCCTGGCAGGGATTAAAGTAATCTAAAATTTTCTAAACCCCTCCCCCCAAAAGAATAGATTGCATTGGATTTGAGGTATGCAGTCTCAGAATTGATTGTTTTTTATACCCTTGTGGCTCTGGGCCGATCTCTATCACCCCAAACCATTAAGATGCCCCTTTTGTCTAACTAGTAGTTTAGCCTGCTTAGGGCTAAGAAGCAAAGAAGAGGGCCTCCTCTCTGCCTGTGCCTGGCCGATCCCCACTCCTGGGCTGAAAGCTCTCTTGAGGCCCGTGAAATCAAGAATTGGGGTGTAGGGGTGGAGGGAGTAACTTCAGAGAGTTCTCAGAAAGTTCAGAGCTAGAGTGGCTCTGGAAGCTTAGCACCACCTTAGACCATTCTCTGATCTTCCCCTGACTCGCAGGATAATGACTGAGAAACCAAGTGGATTCAGAACAGGGGCTTGAGACCTATTATTGACTTCAGCTACCTCAGTTCCTGAAGGATCGCCCTGGGACAACTTTGCCTTGGGTGCAGATCACAGGGTCCAGGGACTTTGACCTCAGCCAAAAAGTGAAAGGGAGCTAAGAACAACCCTGGGAGGCCTGGGAACTTTCCTACCTCAGTCAGGAAGGGCAGGAAGGAGAGCCTGGTGCACATGCTGAAGCCTGCAAGAACCGGTCCTTCCCAGTCTTTGTGCCCTGCTGCTTTCCAGCCTGGCAGTGGGGTTGCCAATGTCAATGTGACCTTAGCCAGGTAGCTCTTAGGGCCTCTCTCTCCTCAGATTTACCCTTGGTCTGTGTCATCTCTGGAGGTCCCAGCTCAGTTGTAGCTACTCTGGACTCTTCTGCTCATATTGAGATTAGTGTTCATTCCTTGTTAACATGATATTTTTTCTTTTTCTCTGGGGGGGGGGTTGTTTGTGTTTATGTGTGAGGAACTGTTGACTGGCTGTGCACAGGAATGGAACGCTGGTGCCCATAGACTGCAGCCTGCTCCATCTTCCCTAGCTGTGCCTGAGGCAGCTTGCTGGGGATCCTGGCTTCTGAGAGAACAGGTGTCTTCCCCCCCCCCCTCGCTCTACACTTGTTCCTGTTCTTTGACATAATCTTAGTGAAGCTGAAAGCACAGTTCAGTAATAGATTCCTACCTACTTGTGTAGGAGTCTGCAGAGTTAGGACTTGTTTATTCTTGGCAGGAAGGTTACTCCTGTGGGCTGGGAAAAGAATACAATGACACATTCTTCTGGTAGTCTCTCAAGGCCTGCTTAAGCACTGCAAAAGCATCCTAGAAAATCTTCTGAGAGTGTTTAAGTATAAAATGGACCTAAAACATAATGAAATTTGCCTTACTTTTATCGGAGTTTGGGGACAAAGCACAAAATAAAACTTAGGGAGAATCCACTTGAGTGCTGGGAGCTCTGTAGCAGCATGGGAGCGAGGGACCACAGCAGGTGGGGTGGCTTGGGGTTCAGGTACAGGTGTGAGGCCACATGATTTCCCCATTGCTCACCCCCCATTGCTCACCCCAGTAAAGTTCTGCTCTCATCCCACAGATTTACAAAGAGGAGCACTCCCATTTGTCCTGGAGCCTTTCAGGATGGGGAGCATGCCCACATCTGGTGCTTCAGGATGCCACCACCAGCTATGAGCTTCACAGGAGTCCTTGCCTGCATGCTAACTTTACCCTGTGTAGTGGCGTCAGCCAGAGCTGCTGCCAAACCTCCTAACACAGAACTGTGGATTGTGAGTAGGATGGTAAGTGAGGACTGACTCAAGGAACCTGCCAGTGGGTTTGGGTATGTGGGGCCATGGTGGCGGCCAACAGAACTTTGGGAACAGCAAATCCCATGGGTGAGGATGTGTCTTAGGTTGACCAGCAGCACTGATTTCCCCCTCTAATCCACAGACTGCTATGTGGCAGTTTATGAGGTGTCAGGAGCCTCAGAGCCACTACTCAAGTGGTTCTACGTGACTGTAGTCCCCGGGGCTCCTCAGCTGAAGGTTTCTACAGCTTCTTTGATCATTCAATTCCTAGATGAGGGACCTAAAAATTTCATATTAATAAAAAGGCTTAGTGAACACTAGAGCTGGGCAGATATCTACCCTCTCTGCTGTTATGTTGACCTCCCTGCCAATAATCCCACAATATGATTTGTCATATTCATCTAGGCTGCTCTTACTCCACCTGGCCAGCCCTCATGGCCATGTTTTCAAGATTCCTACCCATGATCTCTTCTCTTCTCTCTACCTTCTTCTCTTTCCCCTTGTAGTATTGCCTCAGACCACAAAGATAATAGTATTGTTGTTCTTGCCTGAAGACAGACTCACTTACATTGTGAATGAATATACCATCCTATACTATCATAGCTGTTTTCTAAATGTTCTTGAATTTTAGCAGAATGGTTATTGGCCAAGGTAACTTCAGCCCACAATGCATGTTTTATTTCCCTATTGGTTGTCAACTTGTTCAGATGCCTCTATTAAAATATGAATTTCAGATTAAGTTTACTCAGCTTCTAGTGTAGTGTTTTGTCACTTAGAGGGTCATTACCTAGCTCAGTACAATTTTTTTATTGACATCGTTCTGCATTTTTCTCATATACAGTCCCATTTGTACATGAGAATTTTGTATACCTCTTAACAAAACCCTTTACATCTTGTGAATTTTTGCACATGTTTCAAATTGAGCGTGGAGAATTCCTAAAACTTAAAACATAAAGCAAGAAGAAGGGGTAAAGATGATGTTTTAAAACCTCAACAGTGATCATAACTTTTTTTTAAAAAGTCCCTTGCCTTTTTTTGTATGTATAGGAGGCATCACATCTCTCCTGAAACTGTCAGAAAGGCGTGCTGACCATATCCTCTAAGCCAAGTCATTTTCCTCTACCACTAGATAGATACCTCAAATACACTCATTTATTTTCATGTTTTGAATCATCCACTTCCAGAGTTCCTAGTTACAAAACACTTAAGGAGTTAATAGCTGGCACTTCAATGGGCTATATTAGTCAATGAATTACTAGAAGAAAAAGGGTTTAAAAGAGCACCCTGTATCATCTTATGGTTCTGTGGGTTAGAAGTCCATACAGATGAGTGGGTCCTCGACTTAAGATCTGAAACCCAGTGCCAGTATGGGAGGGCTGGGGTGAAAGCCCATTCTAAATTGTTTCTGGTTGTAGACAGTGAGTGAACTTTTTCATGCAGCTATAGGGCAGAAGCCTTGCTGACTGTTGATCAGAGCTCACACTCAGCATGAAAAGCCTTCTCTCAAGGCCTTCTTTGCAGCTCATCATCTTCAAAGTCAGCAAGGGCACTCTAAATCAGTCCCAAGTTTCAAATTTCTCTGACCTCTCTCCATCTGTCACCAGCCATAAAGAACACTCTGCTTTTAGAGGAATGTAATGAGATTGAGCCCAATCACATGGCCTCTCTTTTGATTATCTCAACGTCAAGTCATTATTGTTTTTAATCACATCTTCAAAAATTCCTTTAAGAATAACATTATATGATCATGAGCTGAATATATGATAAAAATCCAAGACTTAATTAAATGTGACTCTCATCAGATAAAAATTTGTGGCACTGATTACCAGCTGGACATGTACAAAGCCAAAACTAGAAGAGAGACAACTCAGGGAGCAGCACATCTCAGCCTCAGCACTGTTGGCATATGTGACCAGATGCTGGGATGGGTTCCTCCCCCAGAGGGTCCCTAACACTTGCTTATGGGATCCATTATCATTATTTTGACATTGTTTTTTAAAATAATATTTATTTATTTATTTTATGTGAGTACACTGTAGCTATCTTCAGACACACAAGAAGAGGGATCAGATTTCCTTATAGATGGTTGTGAGTCCCCATGTGGTTGCTGGGAATTGAACTCAGGACCTCTGGAAGAGCAGTCAGTGCTCTTAACCTCTGAGCCATCTCTCCAGCCCCTATTTTGAAATTATTTTCTTTTTTTTAAAGATTTATTTATTTTGTGTATGTGAGTACACTGTTGCTGTCTTCAGACACAGACAAGAGGGCATCAGACCCCATTACCGATTATTGTGAGCCACCAGGTGGTTGCTGGGAACTGAACTCAGGAACTTTGGAAGAGCAGTCAGTTCTCTTAACCATTGAGCTATCTCTCCAGCCCCATATATTGGAATTCTTAACACTCTGCTCACACAGCCATGTAAGAAAATACTTCTGTGTCAGAGATGAAAACAAGACTTGAAGGGATCAGTGAGCATCCCCTAAGGCCACTCAGCTCCATGGGGATGGAAATAAGGCTATGTGTCCATGGCCAACCATCCATGTCCCTAGAATCCTGCACGGGCTCCTGAACCTGCCATGTGGTGTGTCACCAGCTGGGTCACCAGAGTGCATCTCACAGTTCTGAAGGGGTCTGGAGCTAAAGTGTGAGGAGGGTCTTGTTCCCTTGGAGCATTGCAGAGCAACCTTCCCTTGCCTCCAGCATCTCCTTGTGGTTTCTGTCCAGCCTTCCCATACTCTGATGTGTAGATGTCTCACTCCAGTCTCTCTGCTCAAACATCCTATGGACACGTCTGAGTCTTCAAATGGCCTTAATGAGGACTCCAGTCATGGGGTTGGGACCTGTCCCAGCAGCACTGCACAACCTCATCTCAATTCCCTACATCTGCAAAGGAACTGCTTGCAAAGGAATCCACATGAGCATGAACTGGGGGGGGGGGGGGGGGAGGGCACTGTTTGATCCACTGCAATCATTGGGCCATACTGCCTCCTTCAAGGGATATGACTGCTCTGAGGAACTCTTTGGTCCAGGAAACCATGAAAAAAAAATCATCTTTTGATATGGCATGACTGAAGATATATTACCATTTGGCTATTGATCAAGCCAGCTCATAAAAATGACAGTTGTCTTTTACCTGCTCAAACAGGAAGCAAAAATTCATCCTTAACTGATCTGTGCACTTTGCACATTCCATGCAAATATCTCTTTAGAACTAAATATTGTTTGTCAGGTTATATATTACAGAATGACATACCAAGAAGGCAGCTCTGATAAGTTCACCATCATGAACTGACCTGTTGCTCCAGCTCCTTGCCTGATCTTGACTCATACTGATGCTGTTTCCAGAGATTTGCACACTTCTCCTATCATTGCTCAATGTCTGTCCCAAAGCTTCTCTCCATTCAAGATGCCCACAGTTCAGTGCCATCAAAGGCCACAGTGTGGTAGTGGCTGTACTGGGGTGTCCTCAGACCACACAGATAGAACCAGAGTAGGGACAGATCTACAGAGAAGCCCTCCCTGCCAGAAGCTTAGCCCTGACTCCTGGCAGGCTCCAAAAGCCCAGGCTGGCAATCCACTTGCCACTCTCCCAGCTCCAGCTCTCCCTGGGTAAAACCACCAAGAATCGACTCCTGCACCATGCTGCCCTCTTGTAGCCGCCAGGAGTCTACACACAGACAATCTGGGCAAGCAATAAGCCAGAGGCTTTCAAGTTTGTTTACTGCAACCTCAGACAGGATGTCCAAGGAACACTTAGGAGAGGCACTTGTCCATGTACAAAGCAGCCCCCAGATACGCACGCACACACAACACGATTTACTGCTTCAGGAAGCCTGTATTAGGACTTTGAGTCTCCTTTCTCTCTCCAGAAAAAATCACGAATCTTTCCTGCCACTGCAATCCCTGAGCCTCAGGTGCAGACACCAAAGGGCATTGGGAGGAGACCTAGGGCAGCAAGTCTCCAGCATCCCTGTCTGCTTTGTGCTCCTAGCTCACTGGGCGGGGACATATCAATTCATCTGTCCGTCAAGTTCTTCCTCTGCAAAAACTGATCTAGCCCAAATTATCCTCCACTTCATTTTCCTGATTTATGGTTCAAAGTCCTGATCTTCTGCCTACCTCAAGTCCTCCCAGACATCCAGAAACAGAAACAACCAACATAGTATTACACTCCTCACGGAGCCTGTGAAGGAGGTCGGTCACATCACCCACTTAATAATGTCCCGTGACCCTGCAGGAAAGTACAAGTTAGCTAACCCCACTGCAGGAGTAGAAACTGAGGCCAAAGACGCAACAAGAGTAGGAAGAGGAAGGGGCCGCAGGCAGTGAAGACTACAGATTCACAGAGACAGCAAAATGGAGGCCCAGTAAAACCTAGGACTCCCCACCCAGGTATGCGACTCCCAATCTCAGCTGCCAACTCTAGCTGACCAGCTCTTTAGATTCCCCACCACACACCCTCTCTTGTATCTGAAGAGTGTTCTGATACCCTAAAGCTCTAAGAGAAGTTACCCAGCCCTCTCCTCCCCTGTCAATGTGGGAAAGCTAAGGGTGCTTGGAAAAAGGGTGGGACACAGCGTCCAGGAAGGCCAGTACTTTGGGAACAGATTGGGGAGAAACCAAAGCCTCGCACCAAAACCTCCCTCTCCATTAGAGGTCTGACTGAGGCTTGGTTGTTCTGCAAACACTATCCTCATGAGCCTCCTGCCAGCCTTCCCTGCACTACCAGAGTAGTTCTCACCCATGGAACTAGAAGGGTGTGAAATAAAGCCTTGAAAACCTCCCTGACTTCATGTCCAGCCTCTTATTTTATTATTAATGTATCCATAGTAATATATTCACCTATGTGTGCCTGTATATCTAGGCACATAATTATATTTATTTATCCACAGCATACAGAAGGATATAGACAGTCATCTTAATATTCAAGTCAGACCGTATGAAATCAAGGTCCTTCTTAGACCCAGTTTTCCCATCTGTAAACAGGACTGGTGTACATTTAATTCACAGGGTTGGAGCAGTGTTCTGGGATACATTAAGTGTTGAATAAATGATAAACTATAATCATCTATGTAGTCCTTCCTGTAATCAATTATCTAATACTTGATACTTTGATCAGTTACTGACCTATCAGTAAGAGCTGCTCTTAGTAGCAGTGGTCATGTGTGGGTGGTTTCTCTTCACCAGGCTATGCCACGGGACACTGAGTTTTAACAGTACTCTCCTATGTTAGTTCCCATGTGTTACAGATAAGAAACTTGAGGCCCATGAGAGCAAAAGGATTTGTCCAGAGCTAGAGAGAAGCCTGGCTGGGAAGAGCAGTGGGAAACAGAAATGGCCCAAATCTCCAAGTCTAATGCTTGGAATTAGAATCCGGAGTTTTCAACCACCCTAAACCAGACGACCTTTTCTGGCTGTGCAAGCCAGGCAGAGGCAGCAGAGACAGGAGTTGAGGCCAGGCAGAAGGGCTCCCAGTCCTCGTGAGTGCCCCATTCCCCCAGCCATCCATGTAAATACCTCAGCAGAGCCCTCTGAGTTTCTTTGAAATTGGAGTGGGCTGCAGGCTCCAAGGAGCCCTCGGGCTGCCAGCTTTCACAGGATTGCTGCCTCTGGGGACCCTGAATTTGTAAACATTGCCCCAGAGGGAGACACAGGAATGGAGGAGACTCTGCCTTTGGCAAAGTTCCCCCAAAGAGGAGGCAGGGTCATGCAGGAGGCCACATCCAGCACCTAGTTACCTAAGACTCCAGTTCTACTCTTGTTTAATGAATCTGTAAAATGGGAATAATCAGCCCTGCTTATACAACTCAAATAGTTCTTGAAAAACACCTGAGCAACTGCAAACTGGGACTTGTGATACAAATGCCCATGGGCAACTCTGGACTATGCATCCACTGCTGAAGGCATCATTTGAGTGACAGCGTGGCTCCTGGGGATATGACCAGCATTGAAATCTGTGATAGAGAAAGGAACCACTCCTGGGCCCACTCAGCCTGGTCCCATCTTATGTCCCATGTATCCATACCAGTTAACAAATGCCTTCAGCAAAGAACTGAGTAAAAAGTAGGAGAACAGATTCCAAAGTCACCTCTCCTGTCCAGTCCCCTCCAAATGCAATGTCTACCACTTGCAACAAGGGCAACATGTTGTTATGCTTATGCATGATTTAGCAATAAAAAATATATCTCACAAAATCCAAACACTTTTTTTATTAAATTACCATACACTTGGATATCTCTAATCCATACAGTAAATATTAAATCTCTCCTGTTGTAGGCAGCAAGAATATTTTGCAATAGATGTTCTAATTTTTCCCATACACAGTGGGAGCTGCCTCCCTCCAGCAAATGGAGGACACCTTAGCAAGGACATCTCTTCTAGGCCCGAGCCCAGCGCTGGGAATGAGGGTCATAGAGTCAGTTGACCAACCTCTAAGGAAAGGCTAAGGACCCTAAAAACAATCTAGAAGTCCACACATATGGTCCAGGCAGTTAATGAAAAATTGTGTCCTGTGTCACAAATTCCGCCAAGTTCTGGTTGACCTGACATTTCTAGACCTGGGGAAGAAAGATTCTCACAGCCAGGGTGGACTCACCTGTGCCCTACTCTTAGTGGTATCACAGGGTCACAGGGTCATTCTAATTCCACAAGAGAGACCCTTAAAAGAGGCTAACTCTCCTGGGGTATGTTTCCTGGTTCTGAGAGGGCAGATGTCCAGGTTGGAAGGGACACTCTGACCCATGGCCTGAATTCATAGTGAGAGTTACAGGTTCGAAGTGTCTGCAGCCCTCCAGAACAACTCAAGAGAGGTGGGGGAAAGCCAGGATATAACTCACTGTATCCTGTACCTTTCTTATTCCTAGTCTGCCACTGTGTCCCCCCAAAGGCACATGAGTCCTGCAAGAGCCTCTCAATGGAGAATGGGACTCCAGGTCACAGAGAAAATGTCACAACACTACTAAGGGCCATAGGCAGAAAGGGCCAAGGATAATCATATACCATGTACTCAAGATTCATTTGGAGTTGGGGCCACCATCCTTTCCAGATGGTAAGGGTCAGCTGGCATGGTTAGGCAGGGCAGAGATTAGGGTTTCAATGCAGGCCACAGAGAGCAGCTGGAACTCTGAAGGACCCTAAGGAATCTTAGGCAGTGCATGAGTGCCATATTTCCTGAATGTGTTTAAAATTAATAATGTCAAAAATCAATAATATAAAATCAATTATTATATGTCATAGGTTATGATGTATTAATAGGAAAATAGATATTCTAACTTGTATAGAACTGTGAATTAACTGTATAATTAATGACTCATATGTTTATTTGAAAATAATTAGAAGATTAAAGTGTTTTAACAGAAACCAATGAAAATGCTTGAAACAATGGATTGATTACTGATGCTGATTTCAAGTTTCCATAATGTAGATTATTTATTTACACAAGATATAATATCTCACTGATGTTTAGAATTGGTAAAATTCACTGAAAAGCATTTTCTTAAAAAAGCCTGAATATCAGGCGGATCAGTGGAATAGGATTGAAGATCTAGAAATGAACCCACACAGCTATGGCCACTTGATTCTCAACAAAGGGGCTGAAAACATCCAATGGAAAAAAGATAGCCTTTTCAACAAATGGTGCTTGTTCAACTGGTGGTCAGCATGCAGAAGAATGTGAATTGATCCATCCTTCCCTCCTTGTAGTAAGCTCAACTCCAAATGGATCAAGGATCTCCACATAAAGCCAGACACTCTGAAACTAATAGAAAAGAAACTAGAAAAGACCCTTGAGGACATCAGTACAGGGGGAAAGTCCCTGAACAGAACACCAATAGCGTATGCTCTAAGATCAAAAATTGACAAATGGGACCTCATAAAATTACAAAGTTTCTGTAAGGCAAAGGACACCATCAAAAGGACAAATTGGCAACCAACCAATTGGGGAAAGATCTTCACCAACCCTATATCTGACAGAGGGCTAATATCCAATATATACAAAGAACTCAAGAAGTTAGACCCCATAAAACCAAATTTTAACCCAAAGAACTTTGGATAGCTGAGAAGCATCTTGGAAAATGCTCAACATCATTAGTATTAGAAAAATGCAAATCAAAACAACCCTGAGATTTCACCTCACACCAGTCAGAATGGCTAAGATTCAAAACTCAGGAGACAGCACATGTTGGCGAGGATGTGGAGGAAGAGAAACTCTCCTCCACTGCTGGTGTGGTTGCAAATTGGTACAAACTTCTGTAAATCAGTCTGGCAGTTGCTCAGAGAACTGGGCATGTCACCTGCTGAGGACCCTGCTATACCACTCCTGGGCATATACCCAGAGGATTCCCCAGCATGTAATAAGGACACATGTGCCACTATGTTCATAGCAGTCCTATTTATAATAGCCAGAAACTGGAAAGAACCCAGCTATCCCTCAACAGAGGAATGGATAAAAAAATGGAGTACTATTCAGTCATTAGAAACAATGAATTCATGAAATTCTTACACAAATGGATGGAGGTGGATAACAGCATACTAAGTGAGGTAACCCAGTCTCAAAAGATCAATCATGGTATGCACTCACAAATAAGTGGATATTAGCCTAGAAAATTGGAATACCCAAATATATAATCCACACACAAACGATGTCCAAGAAGAACAGAGGAGTGTCCCCTTGTTAAGAAAAGACTCAGTGTAGCAGTATAGGGCAATACCAGAACAGGGAAGTGGGAAAGTGTCGATGGGGGAGTAGGGGGAGGGAAGAGGGCTCATGGGACTTTCAGGGCGTTGGGATCCAGAAAAGGGGAAATCATTTGAAATGTAAAGAAAAAATATATCGGAAAGAAGCCTGAATATTGAGTATTGAAATATGATTATCAGAAAATCTAATTTTGTGTCTTTTATGCTTTAGGGTGTATCCAGCAATCATTCAAAGATAACTGAGACATTTTAATACAATTCTGTTATGCATATTGGCACATGCTATTTTAATGTTCTTTGGATGATTAGCTACTAGACCCATTCTATTTCCTGGCTCTTTGAAACAATGCAGCCATAATCATGCATGTGCAAGTATTTGTGTGGAATTGGTTTGTCAATTAAATTCTGCTGGCCTATAGTTTAGGCAGAATGTAGGACGTGGGGCATACCCGAAGCAGAAAGGATTTAGGGACAGTGCTGATTGGACAATTCGCCTCGGAATATGTCACAAGACAGACATATGGTATCTGAAGAAAGGTAACCAGACACACAGCAGAATATGAATTAGAATAAATGGGTTAATTTTTGTTATGATCAAGTCAGAAATTAGCCTAACTATATGACTAGAGTATTTGTAAATATATGTTGAGTTTGAGTCTTATTCCTGGGAGCGTGGGGCTGGGAGGAAGAACCAAACTTAACTTCTACTGGGCTGGCTGCCTCTGCTCAGATGAAAGCCAGCAACAAACTGAGTAGAAGACAGGGATATATACCTGTTCTTGGGGTTCGGAACAAATCTTTGAAGATAGGGATTGGTGGGATTTCGACTTGTGTGTTTGGGCTACTCTGTTAGGATGGAGTGTGGATGGGGAAGACTGAGGCCTGCCTGGAGGGCAGTAAGAGTGTTCTCTACATGGAAATTGGCAGTTGGAGGTGCTCAGGGGAGGTTTGCCACTCCTGTGCCTCAAGCAATTTACACACATATCTGACACTGCTTGAGTGGCCAAGAACAGAAAGTAGATATTCAAAATACTTAAGTGATATCAATCCTACAGATCTAAAAATGCATGCATAAATAAATAAATGTAAAAATTTAGTTGGTTCTTATGATATTCTGATATACTTATAAATCAGTGCCTCATTTATCCATCAGAGGAGATTTTTCATGTATCTGATGGGAGCAAATACAAACAATCAGACATTATGAGATAGAGAGACAGAGATACATACAGAAAGAATAACAGACAGACAGACACACACAGAGAAAAGAAAGAGAGAGAGAGAGAGAGAGAGAGAGAGAGAGAGAGAGAGAGAGAGAGCAGCACATACTACTCCATATGAGATATCTCTATTAAATACTCCTCCTTGGAATTAAGAAGATCCTGAAGTAGAAAAATAAGAATAAATAATATACTTTCCATAAGATAGACTAGATACAAGGAGAACAAAGCCTTTTAAGTCAACTGATCAAAGCTTATTTGTATACACAGACACTGAGGCAGCAAACATGGGATGTACTGGGGTATGCAAACAAGTCTTCCCCAAGCCTATCTTTCAGTTTAGTATTTTTATGGGACTCCTGAATGTGCAAAACTATGTCTCAGTTTCTTGTGTCTTCTCCTAAGCTCTTTTCTTTTGTTGGTTTGCCAAGTCTTACTGTGTTGAGCTTTTCTGTTTGGTAGCCTAAGTTTCATTATCAAATTAAATATACAGATCTAGAAGAGAACCCCCTTCCTGAAATTATCTGCTGGTCTCCAAACCTTTATCCCTTTAGCAACCCATATCAAACAAACAAACCAACAAATGTTAAGTATCTTAGATGAGAGGTAGAGAGATGCTTTAGTGATTAAGAGCATGTACTGCTCTTGCAGAAGATCCAACTTTAGTTTCTAGTACCTCATAAGATGACTCACAACCATGAAAGTTGAAAGAGTCCTTTGCCTTACAGAAACTTTGTAATTTTATGAGGTCCCATTTGTCAATTCTTGATCTTAGAGCATACGCTATTGGTGTTCTGTTCAGGAACTTTCCCCCCCTGTACCAATGTCCTCAAGGTTCCTCCCCGGTTTCTTTTCTATTAGCTTCATAGTGTCTGGCTTTATGTTTAGATCCTTGATCCATTTGGAGTTGAGCTTAGTACAAGGAGACAAGGATGGATCAATTCACATTCTTCTGCATGCTGAACTCCAGTTGAAGCAGCACCATTTGTTGAAAAGGCTAGGTTTTTTCCATTGGATGTTTTCAGCCCCTTTGTCAAGGATCAAGTGGCCATAGGTGTGTGGGTTCATTTCTGGATCTTCAATCCTGTTCCATTGATCTACCTGTCTGTCACTGTACCAGTACCATGCAGTTTTTAACACTATTGCTCTGTAGTATTGCTTGAGGTCAGGGATATTGATTCCCCCAGAATTTCTTTTATTGTTGAGAATAGTTTTAGCTATCCTGGGTTTTTTGTTATTCCAGATGAATTTGAGAATTGCTCTTTCTTACTCTATGAAGACTTGAGTTGGCATTTTGATGGGTATTGCTTTTGGCAAAATGTCCATTTTAACTATATTAATCCTGCTGATCCATGAGCATGGGAGGTTTTTTCCATTTTTTGAGGTCTTCTTCCATTTCCTTCTTCAGAGTCTTGAAGTTCTTGGCATACAGATCTTTCACATGTTTGGTAATTAGAAACAATGAATTCATGAAATTCTTAGGCAAATGGATGGAGCTGGAGAACATCATACTAACTGAGGTAACCCAGTCTCAAAAGATCAATCATGGTATGCACTCACTAATAAGTGGATATTAGCCTAGAAAACTGGAATACCCAACACATAATCCACACATCAAATGAGGTACAAGAAGAATGGAGGAGTGGCCCCTTGTTCTGGCAAGACTCAGTGTAGCAGTATAGCACAAAACCAGAACAGGGAAATGGGAAGGGGTGGGGGGGAGAACAGGGGGAGAGAAGGGGTCTTATGGGACTATCGGGGAGTAGGGGGGGGCCAGAAAAGGGGAAATCATTTGAAATGTAAATAAAAAATATATCGAATAAAAAAAAGAACGTGGAAGGTAACATAGAGCAACATCGGAAATTGTCTTCCGACCTCTACATTTGCATGCTGTGTGCACATATCCACCCATTGTTTAGGTGACATTCCATACTGTATATGAAGGTGCATCTCGGTATTTTCAATTGTTAAATCTGTACTGAAAAAGAGCTAAGTGATGGCAGGAGTTTGATGCTGTCATTTCTGAACCATCACTGTATTTTAGATTTTACATTTTGTTGATCTATAGCTGCTCAAAACATGAGTGTCTTTGCCTGGTGGCAACCCAAGAGATATTTTGGCACTATCTTACTGCTGATTGCTAATTATAAATATCTGACAGCTAATAGGCAAGTCAAAAAAGAAAACAAACAAACAAACAAACAAACAAACAAAAAAAAAACTACTGGGATTGACCAGGGCAGGAGACAGACAGAGGGGAGAAAAGCAGATGCAGGAGTATGAAAAGATACTGATGGAAGCAGAAGATAGGGAACAGAACTGTAAACAGTGAGAACCAAATGGGTAGGTAGATTGTTGTACAACTTGAAGTAAGTTGAAATGAGCTATCCCATCAAAATGCCTACAGCTTTGACCTATCCAGAAATCTATGTTTTATTTATCCTGGGAGCTGCTCTGTGAAAAGCCCTGTTTTCACCCATGCTCACAACAATACACACCTGCAAAACAGTATGTGATGCAGCTTCTTGGGTGTAAGGATGATTAAACTGATGGACAATCTCATGGTTTCCTACATAGAAGAATCCAAGGAAGCTTCCACCCCTCTTCCAAACACAGTTGACCTTCCTGCCTAACAAGTGTAGCCCAGCCTTCTCACATCTCTCTCTTGCTCACATACCCTTTGAGCCTTGGTAACAGGCTCTCAGGGCAGCAATAAAGCCTCTGAGAACAAAGTCTTTGATTTACTGGTTGTGCTGCATGCAGAGAGGCAGAGGAGGCCCACACAGAGCTAAGTACACATGTATGAATGCTCACATCTACAAGCATAATCTCTCACTCATGGAGACCCTCATCTCTGTACATACTCATGTTTAACACACAATTGGAGAAACCTCCCATGACAGAGAGGCACATGTAGACACACATACTGCAAAATGGTTGTTTACAATTGTATAGCCATTTTCTCTACTGTACACTTGAGAAGCTGCCCTGAGTCACCATGAAACCAGACTTGTATGTTAGTTCATGATAACTGTGGCATCCACTGCTTCCTCCTTTTCCTGGACTTCCATCAACCACTGTCCAATCATGTTCTCTTTCAGATATCTCTGGATAAAATGGCTAAGGGTCCTGGAATGCCAACTGCAGGACCAGTGTGTTGACCAGTCTTTCAGCCTGGTACATCTATCAAGAAAGCCATGTCACAGATGGAGGTAGATGCATAGTGCTCTCACAAGGCAGAGAGGGGAGAGGCACTCAACAGTAAGTGACAGGCATGCCACTTACCTCATTCAGCTTAGAATCTCTGTCTCCTCAGTTGGCTCCAGTCAGTCTGTGGAGAACTCCATCTGGCTGCTCCCTCGGAATCTCTCTTGACCGTATAATGGCAAGTCGCCTAAGAGATCACGACAATACAGGTTGTGAGCAATGAATATTTCTTTATTGTCACCTGTGCCTTTGTGTAACTATTTAGTATCTTTTAGCTTCTGGCAGCTATAATGGTGATTTGTGGGGTTTGGATCTTCAGAACTTGAGCATGCTATATCATTAACTCTGGTCTAAATAGAACATCAACATCACTGTCATTCAAAGCTCAGTGAGGTTGAGGCAAGAAAATCATGTGGCTAGCTTGCCTTATATGGATATCCTACCTCACAAACTGTATGATTGTCATTCAGGAATGTCATTGTACCTGACACCTCACAGACTACAAATGTTCTTATTATGCTAACAGGAAAATGCCAGCAGCAAGGAGGATAAACTGGTCTTTAAATGTGTTAATGAAATCACCTGAGAGGTTCCTTGCTTGTGGATGGAGAATCACAAACATATCAGCACATCCCTTCTCTCCTCTCTAGAATTGGCTTTACTTGTGATCAGGTCTAACTATGTAATCCAAACTGGCTAGATGCCTGGGTATATTTCTGTCTCTATCCCAAGAAGCAGGACTTGAGATGTAAGGCAGAATAGCATACTTTTTGTCTTCTGGGTGACTTATCTGATTACCTTGAACCTTAGTGAAAATGAAAGGAAAGATATTAGCAACTTTCTACCTAAACGATCATGAAGTTCAGAACATTTGTTCCTTCTTCATTGCTGAATTTCCGCATCCCAAGTTCCTTCAGACACTGTTTAAATTTTGCATTTAACTGAGCCCAAAACATATATACGTAGTTTATCCCAGTCACACTAAACTCCTAGAGCAATTCCTGAGGGGCCTATGCTCAGGACGCTAAACAATAGGAAAATCGGCAAGATTTTCTATCTTTTATTATCTCTAACAGGTCCTCAACTTGTAGCCACAAGGTCTCCCCAGAAAACACATTCAGAGTCTACAACATAAATACTATTATTCTTTCTCTGGTTCAAATTAAGGAGAGCTAATGGCTGAGTAGGAAGTCCATACACACCTGGCTAAAATATTCCATGTTCTCCTTCTCTTGTTGTCGTGGGGTTTTCAGGGACTTTAAGCTTCCACTAGAACTCCACAGTCTCTACTTCCCCATGGTTTCTTTGCCTGATCCCCCACCCCACCTCCCCTTCAGTACTTGCATCAAGACTGAGGAAACCCAGGCAGGCTCATGAGCAGGTACACAGTTACAGAGTTCTATGTTCATGGATTTCTATTTTTTTCAGAAGACTTTGTGCATGTGAATTTTTGGTCTATATGTAGGTATATGAATTCATTACTAGAGCCAAGATTACCGGAGGAAATTAGAAATTGAGTACAGAACTTATGTGCAAACATATAGGTGCTTAGATCAAATAGGATCCAGATTGAATGTGGATTTTTTTTTTAGTACTGAGCCATGTCTGGAGCCTCATGTACTTTTCATAAATTAATTTGTACTCTAGAGAGCATTGGAGATCAGAATGCTTTGTGTCCTCCTCATGTTTTGATCTGGAACATTAACAAGTGATGACCTGGCTCCTCAGCCTAGTCCTATACTGTTAGTACCACCTAAGTCGCCCCAGCAGCTCCTTGGAGGTCACGAGGCCAGCCAAGGCAGCGAAAATGACTGGGACAACAAGTGGGACGACATCTCCACGGTGGCCTAGGAGCCAGGCGTGCTGGGCAGCGAGTGTACCCGGACCTCGCTGGCTGGGCAGAGGCGGCCAGCAGCTACCTCTGTCCACATGCTTGGACCTGTTGCTGGGCTCACGCAGCGTCTCAGCGCCCCCGCTGTAGCAAGCTTCTGGAGCCAATAGCCACACTTGCCCTTATTTAACGTGAACAGGAAGTAAAAGTAATCGTTAGTCATTTTCGTTAGATTTCCATTCCTTCCCAAAGATCTCCATCAGCTTATGCACTAAGATAACTCCCAAAATGTTATAGAAGCACCCTTTGCTTTATGAAGGCAGTGTTTCTCTCACTCCCCCAGGTATGTCCAATATTCTACCTTGATATTGTCTGTTCTCTCTTAGACATCAGTCATAAAATCAAGCTTCAATCGGCTGTAAACATTTTTAGATGCCTCTGAACATTTTTATCTAATCCATAATAACCTCCTTCCCTATAATAGTGAAGTGGCTACTTTTTGGTGGTTTCTTTTCTCTACCCTGCTCATATAATACAAATATTAAAATTATATATTTAGTGACTATAATTCTCCCCAAAACATATGACGTCTTTCAAAGAATATGTAGAGAGACACCAGCATTTATGTGGAAAGCCTATGAGACCCATGAGATTCAAAGTCAGGAGGAACAGCAGCCAATGGTTGTCATCGCATACTTCAAACACTAATGTGAAGATATGTTACAAAATAATAGCAACTAAATTTTGTGATGGACAAACTGAAAGGAAATTAACATGTCTGGAAAGTAGTTCCTGTCTAATTAGAATTAATGTTCAAATATTCAGAAATATATTCCAAAGAACACAATATGTGTTGTAACTATAACAATTTGAAGAAAACCAGGGAGTTCTTAGGTTTAGGGTCTAAAAAAAGAATGACCAATTCTTTTTAAAAATATTTGTAGTCATGGTGGTTAAAACAATTGGGTTGCATATAAAACAATGCTCAAGCATAACCTGGACACTTTTTTTTGGTAAGATTTACAGAAATTGTTCTCCTGTATGCTTAAAGCATACCTCCCTTCATAAAATAATGTTGTTTCTACAGAAGATTGGTACCGAATATGGCTTGAATGTCTACCTTTTCAAGAAACCACTACTGAGTTGAGAGTTAGTTCATATGATCTAGAGGAATAAAGAGAGAACACTTCCTGATATGATTAAGCTATCATGAGAAACAAATTACTTATAAAAAAAATACCTTTTTGGTGGAGCCTGGAAGGGAAAACCTTTGAATAAACTCGAATTTTGTCTTTCTAGTCCTGAATAGCAAACTGGTGACTAAGGTTGGTAGTCAACCTACTGAAGTCCGAGGATTCTGTAGCAGTCAGGATGAAGAACCATTGTGATGTCAGTATTCTAAGGGCCATGACAACGGACAAAAGGCACATGCATTTCTTTCCCTTACACTTAGTGGTTTTAAATTTGAGCCATACATCTTTGTAAGGAATGACATATTTTCACAACCATATATATACTGATAGCTACTCTTTCGGTAATTCATTACTCTACCCTGCTCATATAATTTAAATATTAAAAAATATTATGTGAATATCAAACTGTTCAAAACATATGACATATTGTTCAAAGAATATGTAGATAGACACCAGCTTTTATGTAGAAAGCATTTGTGAGCCATGAGATTAGAGGAGTCGATAGGAACAGCAGTCAATGGTTATCATCACACACATCAAACAATAATGTAAAGAAATTTTACAAAAATAATACCAATTCAGTTTCATGATATTAAATATTAAAAGTAAATGAACATATGTGGAAGATGATTCCTTTTTATGAATTAACATTAAATCTTTTAAACTTTTTAAAAAACACAATGTATTTAGGAAAAAATAACAATTTGGGGAAAACTGAAGCATTCATAAATTTTAGGTTGAAGTTTGACCAGTTTACAAGAAAAGTTTGTGTTTTAATGGGTAAAAACAAATTTGATAGTCTAGAAAATACTACTGTCTTATGTTCATGGTAGGTAATTTTTGAAGACTTATAGAAAGCATTCTCCTGGAACAAAAAGCATAGCACTCCTTAATAACTTTGTTTCTTTAGGGAACTGGTACTGAATATTGCTACTGAGTAACTTTCCATGAAGACACTGCCAAGTTAAAAGCTAGTTTTCTAGATCTGGAGAATCAAGATAGAACACTTCCTGATTCCATTAGACTATCATAAGAATCAAATTAGTTATTATATACATACATTTACAGTGCAGCCTGGAATCGAGAACCAATCAATGGATGTGAAATGATCACTTTCCTTCTTGGCACTAAATACCAAACTGAAGACTGCAGTTGGTAAGCCAACCACTGAAGTCTGAGGATTCTTTAGTAGCCAGGGTGACAGGCCTGCAGTAAAACAAGGATAGTCCCGTCACCGACATGTTTGTATGTGAGGATAGCACCACAGTCCTGAACTTATCAAAATGACAGATTGGCAAAAGGATACCTGATTCAATAGTTGTTACTTTCAAGCACATTTTAATTCCTTTGCATTAGGCAAAAGAGAGGCAGTAAAACTAAGGAAGCAATTGTATAATGAGAGAAGCGAAGGTAGAAGAGAGAAATGAAGTTTAAGAAAGAGGAATCGGGGAATAAGAACAAACTAACCTTGTACTAAGGCTATTAGGTAAATGTCTATCAGCCAAACAGGCACAGGAGTCATAACTCAACACCCTTCTCTGACCCAAACACTAAATGTAGCAGCAAAGTAGCATTACAGTTCCTAAGGATGGATAAATAAGATGTCAGAGGTGCTCCAGGGAATCGCATCAGTGGTTTCAATAAGTAACTTCCTACAATTTAACATTATTCTTCCTTTATAGAGAGAAATGAAAAACTGATGGACTTAATTAAAGGAAAACAAAAGGATATTATATTGTTGTTAAAGGATCAATTCTTTTTCTTAATTAGAATGATGATTAATAAGCGGAGAATTTGATTTCTGAACTCCCTGGTTTGAGTGAGGCATTGTTTCCCTGTAGTACTCCCATTAAGGAGGGCTCTGACTGCAGAAGGAGACAACACTCTCTCATCCCCACACACCATGGCACAAAACGCTGTGCGCTGTGTCCCATCGAGAGGACCCAGTACTCTGCCCTCACCCATGCCAAGTCCAGTCATAAGTGTTACACTGGAAGGTGGAGCAAGCGTACACTATGAAATGTGTGAGGTTTCCGACAGGGAAGGTACAAATTGAAAAAACAATCAATACTTTTTTTTCCTATTCTCTAAACTTCCTTTTAAGCCCAGGGAGGGAGACATGGTACAGGAAAGGCTCAGGGGGAACTGTGGGCCGCAGTCACAGCTCCCACACCATCTTAGTGATGTCATAGCACATACTCTTTCTTTTTCCCAGGATAATTTTTTCCATCCTGTTTCCCTCTGTATTCTTTATCAGTTTGTCTTCTAAGATACTCCTGCTTTTTGTTTTGTTTATACAACAGAACCTAAAGGCTGCTGTTCCTGCTCTGCCCCTCTTCCTTTACTTCTCTTAAGCTTATTAGAAGTCAAAGTTCCTCCAAAGGGTATTTGACTCCTCTTGCCTCTAATCCCAGGTGCTTCAGTGGATGAGGGGAACCACACAAAATGTGGACACCAGCTGCTCTTCTGCAAATAAGAATGGCATCAGCTCTGGCAGATGTGTGTGACATCAATCATTTCCTACGACCCCAAACACTCTTCTGGCCAAAGCCTGGAGAACCATGGTTAGTCACCAGCAAACATGTGTCATGAAAGGCATGAGCATGTCTGCACATGGAACAAAGCCCATGCTTCCACACACATCACATTAGATGCCAAATCTTCCAAAGGAAAGAACTCCTGGGACAGTTATATCCAATGTTCCTTCAATAACAAAGAACAGTGAGTTCTAGAGAAAATGGGTTTCACTGAAAAAGGTATTCCCATGATTCACCAATTCAGTTTTCCTTACTGCACAGAGTTCTCTCTATATACTCTGGGGGAAAGGAGTTCACACCTAAAATAATTTATCCACCATAGTTCACTTATGAATACAGGGTAAAGGCAAAAGCAAGCTCCAATTTCCTCTCCTTATACTTTATATATATTCTCATCCACATTACCAAGTTAGCTATGGACAGGCATTACCTACATGCTAAGTGAAGACTGACCAGAGCCATGTCCACTGTGTCTTCCTTTAAATAAGTGTGTGCAATGTGTAAGTTGGAAAAGAAGAAACCCTAGGGTTTTGTTTTTCACTGAAGTATGTGACGCCATCTCACTATCTGTAACGGGCTATTCCTTTGGAATCAGCTCCTGTGTCACAGCGACCTGGCAAACTTGAATGCTTTCACTATCACTGGAATCCTTGCAATCCTGCCTTGGCTGTGACCCATTCATGTTTGTCCCAACTTCCCAGAGATGTCTTGCTCAGCATCTAATTAGTAAGGGAAGAATCGTCATGGCGCTTATCCCTGACATAGGCGTAGGACGCTATGTTGTGGTGGAAGCCTAAGTCTGTCCTGTTACATTAATCAATTTCCATAAAGCTACTTGGTTACAGATAACAGAGATATTGAAAGAAGTAATTTCAAAATGATCCCCAACTATGCGTAAATTCATTTGAAGTGCTACATGTTAGAAATAAGCTTTAAATTGGTGAATGAGTTTATTCGCGTGTATACACATCTGAGGATCTATTTGTGCATGTTTCATAACAATAACTCACATGTGGAATATCATACATACAAGGCCTACGCCATTCCCATTTCATTGTACAGTATGCAGAGCTGTTAGTGAGGCCTGCATGTTCACACCAAGTTGGAAGTAAAGGCTGACACACAGGGACTCACCTCTTTACCAGGATTTCTAATCCAATACTGCTATGACAATTATCCAAATATTCCTACTTGTGTGCTACAGTATTAAAGTGAATGTCAAGGCTTACATTTTAATTTCAATATGTACCTATCATTAACAGTTCAAAATAAAGCACATCATCTCTCAAGTTAAAGGAACTGAGAGGTGGCAGCATGCTAATTCAACAAGCTAAAACTATTTGCCACCAAATATAAACACCTATTTTAACATAAAGGTAAGTTTTCTCAAGTTAATCCTTTTTAAGTAAGCTGTGATTACCCAAATACACCAACTATAAGAAGGAAATACTAAAAAGGAAGAGAGAAAAAATAGAGAGGGAAACCTAGAAATGGATGCTGCCTCACAATGGAAGTCATTTTCAAAGGCCATTAACTATCAACTGCCTTATTCGTAGCTCTGATTAAATAAGACTATTCATCCTATGTCAAAGGGATGTGTCCAGTTTTGAGGAGAAGCTTTAGAATAAAAATATATTGCATGAACTTCAAAGAACAACCAAGCCACCCACAGTACATATTTTAGATATGTGACAAACAAGAAATACTATATATGAATCTTTAAAATTGTTAGAGATGTTTAAATTTTTTTGGGAGGGTTAGAAACCAGAAAAGAAAACACACATCATTTCCATTTTGACTACAAATCCTATGACTGGAACTGTGTTTGTCCTCATGAATTGAAAATACTAAAAGACTACTGGAAGAAAAATTTGTATTGAGCACTCTTGTAAATGATTTCCAAAAATATTATTATATATTTCTTATATATCTTTTAATCATTTCTCGGAAGTGCTAGGTTTTATACTAGTCAAAAAGTTTACTCTGTCATATCTCTGGTGAGCAGACGGTCTGGTAGTAATGTAAATCACTGATATAATTTTTAGCTTTCTCGATTTTGTCCCTCACCTATCTAGGAAATGATTTCTCTGGTGATAACTAACTCATCATGCTAATGAGAGAATCTAATACACAACAGAAAAATGTCACTACTAATAATATTTGCATGAAGTTAAATAAAGCAACTGTAAAAGAATGTCAGACAGTTGTTCTTTAATAAGACACAGTTTCACAATGAAATTATGTTGTTAATTTTGTTACATCATTGGGTGAATCCTAAATTACTCCATAATGATGCAAGGCATCATTTATAATTCTAACTTGGTATCTCACTCTACTATGAAAAGAGACCTTATTAAGGGATCTGCATTTTATTTGAAACAGGTTAAGTATACATGAGCAATAATAAAAGGTATAAACACCTCTGGTAATATGGGAAAAGTACACTATCACCATTATCTGCACAGTGTCATTTCTTAAAAAGATTTCAATTAGATCGAACTATACCTGCTCTTAGAGGAAGCTATAAGGATTTTATTTGCTACTGTCTCAAATACACAAACGTACAAATTATGTAGAAAAAACAGCTTTCAAAGTATGATTAAAAAAAAACAAAACAACCTTCCAAAAGCAAGCTCCTTTCTCCTACCACCCCCATCTGTCTTTTTAACAACACCTTAAGAGAGTATCCTGAGAAAAATAACCTTTGAGGTTTTAAGAGATAAGGAAAAGGAGAAAATGGTTTTGGACATTATCAACTCATAACTGAATCCAGAACTCTCAGTTACAAAAGTCAACAGCTACACAAGTCAACAGCTACACCTCTCAAGTATCTTGCTACAAGAAAATATTATTTTTCTAAACAACAATAACAACAACAAATCATATTGATTTTTAGAGGAATAATCTTTGATTTTAGGGAAAATAGTGTAAGGTAGAGAGATGAAGTCAGGAAGTCCCATTTAAAGCTTTAAGGGGAACAGACTTAACTCCACTGAGTCTGAGTCCAATCATTTGCTAATGTTAGATAAAGGAAAGATTTACAGTTAAGGAAATCTAACCTTGTTCAGGGGAAATGCAAGATACAGATTGTCCCATGCCTCTGCCTAGCTTACGTTTAGAAGACACAGACCTAGATTCTTCAACTTCAGCGTTCATCCGATTCCCAAGCATACATTTTTCTGTAGCTAACATCATATGTGGTGAGTTCTCTATAGCTCAGTCTTTAAACATCTTTTACTGGCTCTAGTAGTCAGTTTTGTCCAATGCTTACCAAGATATTCAAGGAAATATTAATTTTTATTCTACTATAGAAAACTGTGGAAAACTGTACTTAAAAGTTTTCATTCACTCTATGAGCTAAATTTTTACTCAGAGATTAAAATAATCAAGCAGAAAAGCCTCTTTTATCCTAAACAATTATATATAGAGAATTGTACATATTTGATTAAATTAGAAAAAAACCTTTTTATCTTTAGCAAAAGGTGGCTTAATGTGGATATTGAAACTATTATTCTTCAAAACTGTTGACTTCTAAGAGAGCATTTCAGGAATCATTCCCTCCCCCACCCCATCCCCCATGCACACACTCTGTCCCACTCACACTGAACCAGCACTGCTGACCCACTACCCATAAGGAAAACAAAAACATTAGGCATGCACAGCACAGACTTATATTTAGGCAGATTTTGAATTTAAGACTACACACTCTGAAATGGCATCTTGAAAGAGAAAGAAAAGTACATCTACACATGTAAACATATACTCTTCTTAGATGACTTCCAAAATGCACAAAAGGTAAACATTTAGTAACTCTGAAAGTAAATGGGAAGCTAAGCATCACTAACAACACCAAAACAACAACAACCACACACACACACAAAAAAAAAACCAAAATAATAGCAAACTACAGCTAAATGGTTGATTTATAATACTTTTTAAGTTTGTGATTTTCATCCTTTGTCATAGTGTTCTGTGTCATAATCTGTTCATCAAGCATAAAGGCCTTCCCTGTGTCTATTCTCACAGGCACCAAGGCTCACAGTCCACATACATTCATACAGGTACACAAGCAAACACACAGAAAACACCACAGTGAGCTGATCATACAAGTTTCTCTATGAGGAATTTAAATTATTTTCCTAATTCTGACCTATTTTTATGTAATTTGCTTTTATTTCTTTTAGTCCTAAATGTTTTGCATCACTTAAAGTCTCCTTAGATGCAAATCTACTTGGAAATGGGCTCTTGCCAAAGCAGCAATCTAACACATCTATGTGGTTCAATAGCCATTTATCAATTGATCATTATCTCTATCTGTTTTATTAACTCTTTTTTCACTAGAGGGAAAAACCTAAAGCAATCTAATCTTTCACAGCATGCATGTACATACACACAACTCAAGGAAAACCCGGATTGGTGATATCTAAATTTTAAAGTGGGGCACAAGTTATTCAATTCTAAGGTTAGTGAAAACACACTCTGTTCCAACCACAAGAGAGCCACCCAGACAGAAAAGTGCTTCAGAAAAACATCTCGAAAAGTGTTCTGCAGAGACAAGCAGCATCTCTGTCAGACAAGAAAGGAACTTTTCAGTGTGAAAAAACAAAAAAAAAAAAAAAAAGGATTGCACATAAAGAGTTGCTTACTGGGCTTATGTTGATTGCATTTAAATCTCAGCTTACTGGATCAGTAGTTATCAGGGTCCCTCTGCAGGATGTCAAATACACCTTATTCAAATACATTTCTCCTATCTAAAACTGGCTGATAAAACTGTTTACCAATTAAATGTTCAAGAGCTGGGCTTTATGCACTTTCTTTGGCAATTGTTATTTCTAATCTTGTGGCAGTTTACAGTCTTTAAAGTAGTTTTATTTCATTACCAAACATTTTAAAATCTACCCCAAAGTATTCAATTTCCGCGAACTCTTACATACAAAAGAGCAGTTGCAGTTATTTTAAACCAGTGGGGCAAGACCAATCTTTAAACAACTGCCATCTACTTAACATCCCAGTATATATGTTAGTACTACTTTGGTGCTGCATGGAAGATAAACTAACTCTTGCTTTGTATGGGTTTGGGGTAGGCTTCTGAAAAGAGGAAAGTTTCTGGGTTGTTTCCCCTTTGCCTCCACTTAACCCTCGCTCCCCCGTGGAGCCTGAGAGCCTGCAATTGTGCAAGAGGAGCCGGGCACGCAGGGCGCAAATCACCGAGCACTGCGGGTGATTAATGATCCTTCTGCTGCTGCCCTGGCGCTCTCCAGGCAGCTCTCCCTGCAGGGCAGCAGCCGAGCTGCCGGCGGTGGCTGAGCGAGAAGCGGCTCTGGGAGAACGCAGGGGCCGCGCCCAGTGTGAGTGCACCATGCCGGGCAGTGGGCGGCAGGCGGCGTGCAGGTGACAAGCCGAGCTGGCTGCACCTGGGCCAGTGGAGCACAGGGGAGAGCGAAGGCACCGAGCCACCGAGAGCTGGAATGGAGGCCGAGAGCAAGCCTGAGTGCAGCCTGCCGCCCTTCGGCTTGACCCGGCCGGCAGGGAAGCCTGCACAGCCTCGCTCGGGTCTGAGTCCAGCTGCTCCAGACACCAGAAGTCAAACCCGCTGCTGTGAGGGGCCCGCGCTTTATGACTGTTCAGTTGCAAGACCTACTTCCAGACAGCAGACACTTTGACCAAGTCTTTCACAGTCAGAAAGATACATTTGTTGAGTGGCCTTTTCTCTTTTTCGCGGGAAACAAAGAAATAAATTAAGGCAGGGCTCAGGCTGTACAAGGTGAAACTTTGCAACAAATGCCTTTGCTTTCTCTAACTTCGATGTCCTTTCTCCCCTTTGCCTTAAAGAGCCCTTGGGGAAGCCATGAAGTAACACTGCACATTCCAGTAACACAGAAATGACAATATATATATTTTTTTAATTTCAAAAACATTTAGAAAGAAAAGTAGCAGGAAGAAAAGGGCACATAACAACTCGAGGTTTCTTTAAAAAAAAAAATGAAAGAAAAAGTAACTTACCTGTTGGGACATTCTGAATAAGAGGTTAGTATCAGCGTTTTGCCATGTCCCCATGAACCCTGGTCCAGCCGCAGTCGTTCTGGTTCCGAACTGCATGGAGTTGTCAGTACAGGAGTCTCTTAAAGTCAAGTCTCTTGCCCTCTTTGGCTCTCTGTCTCTCTGTGTGTCTCTTTCTCTCACATCCACTTCTGCCTCTTCTGACTGAAAAGTGAAGGTGGATTTTTTGAGCTTCTTGGCAGCCAGTAGCAGGAGTACAGTGTAGGTAAGAAGCTGGCTGAACTGTGCATTTCATTCGGGAAGGGGGAGATCTGGGGGAGGGGGGGTCAGAGCTTCCTTCGCACCTTCTGCACAGATATCCCTTTCATTTATGCATAGATTGTGACTCCCCTAGCTTGCCTCTGCTCAGTTTCACAGCTGCCTGTCAGATGCGCAGGCAGCACTGGAGACCCAACCATCAGCTTCAAACCCTCAGCCACTGCATGTCATTGGACAGCAGAGCTAGGAGTCAACTGCACTGTTCCACTGTCAGGCACCAAATGACACTGTACTAACCCCCCTCCAGATACACAGATAGACACACACACTGGTGCATACTCCACGGACTGCCACGATCACCACCCACAAGGCCAGGGAAAGCCAAAGAGGGCAAGAGACTTGACTTTAAGAGACTCCTGTACTGACAACTCCATGCAGTTCGGAACCAGAACGACTGAGGCTGGACCAGGGTTCATGGGGACATGGCAAAACGCTGATACTAACCTCTTATTCAGAATGTCCCAACAGGTAAGTTACTTTTTCTTTCATTTTTTTTTTAAAGAAACCTCGAGTTGTTATGTGCCCTTTTCTTCCTGCTACTTTTCTTTCTAAATGTTTTCTATATATACACTTAATACCCAGCACCTCAGGCCATTAATTACCAAATGGAAGGTTAAGTAAAGAGACACTGAAGGAAGAGAAGAAAAATGAATACCTTTTCTTAAAGCTCACATGCAGAATAAAATCCTTTGTTAAAGTTCCAAGGTAAGACATCTACATCAACCTTTTAAATCATAAAAAAAGGGCAAAAGATGAAGAAAAAAAGAAACCTGTCCTATTTCAGGCAAAAAGTAATGCATATAAAAATGCCATTTTTCATTTAGGACCTCTATGGAAAATTCTATAATGTTTCCCTGCCTGATGAAATATAACCCTGATAGCAGGTCATATTTTTAATTAAACCAGTTTTAAAACAAAACAACCATTTGTTAGATAGTATTTATCTCCCTTATTTATGGAAAAAGCAGAACTGAACAAAATCCGCTGTACATAAACACTGTAACTTCAAAATGGAAAGCTAAATTCATGCCATCTCATAAAAGTAGTCAGCAGGAAAAAGTCATCCTTCCTAAACTTAAAATGTAAGGAACATTAATCTTCAGCCACTTACAAATACTGAGGACAAATGTAGCACTCTGTTCGCTCCTTCTTAACGGAAGAATAACAATAAACCTTCCTCTAAGAAACAACAAAAGAAACAGAAAAGCGTTTCGATGGCAGCCTGTGTCATTAGTGGACAATTTGAAAAGATGAGCAACCGTACACTATGTTGACACAAATGTGCCTTCCCTTCTAGAACTGACATCTCCTGAAAGCTTTTCTGTTAAACTTCCCTCTAGTTCACCACCATTAAGCACAAAAAAGTCTCAAAAGAAGCAAATTCAATATCTGAAAGGAGACAAACAAGAACCCAAAGAATTGTTGCCTTAAAATATATTAAGTCTACCTGTGGTCAATAAAAATATTCTTTCGAGGGGGAGGGCGGGAAAAGCCCCTATGAGTCAATTGTCAACGGTGACTGTACCTTTACTATTACCCACTTAACTCCCTCTAAAATTTGCTAGCCTCTTGATTTCTGAAGTGGCACTCAGTGCCTCAGTCAAGCTGCCTGCTCAGCTCCTGACCTTCCCACTAATGGCTGTTATTTGTGGGAGGCTTAAGGACACTGTCAACAGCAAGCTTCCTCCTTGCTCCCCTCAAGCACTGTTGTATCCTCTGCCTGCATGTTCTCTCTGGCCTCGTCTGCTTCCTCTCCCTCTCTCCTAGTCCTTCCCCCTCCTTCCCCACTCTCCCTCACTCCCTCTTCCTATTTTTCCAGCCCCACCCCTTTTTCTCAGTTCTGAGATCCTCTTCTTTCCCAGGTATTTCCCCTAATCCCCACACATGCGGGCATGAACGAACGAACACACATACATACATACACACACACACACACACACACACACCATACCACACCACACCACACCACAAGACAAAAATCAATTTTCATGCAGCAGCAAGCACCTGCAGTAATAGACTCTTTTATTAAAACTGTTATTCTACAAGACTTGAAATTCCCCAGGGATCGGGCCATGTCAAAGCCGATATAATTAACTAGAGGCTCAGCAACGGATCAATTACCAGACAAGCAAGTGATAGTGAAATCAATGAAAGATCATCAGCCACATTATCAGTGTTGCAACTCATTAGGGCAAAACTGAGAAATGTGCTCAACGCGAGCCCAAGCAAGGTGGCATTACAAAACAAAGGGCTAATTTGGAGACCCCGCTGTGAACAATCTGTAACTGAATTAGCCCTTTTCCCCCCTAAACTGCACAGCTCCATAATTAAATGTGACAGACTGAGAGAAGCAGTTTATTAAGACACCAACCCCAAGTTTTTTTAGTTCATAAACTCTCTCCTAGAAAATCAATACAGTCTGTACAGGGTTATCAGGTTGACTAGCTAATACATCCAAATCTGCTATGCCCAGCCACAGTCCTCTGACAAAATGCTACCCAGAGTATGCAAACCGGTCTCTCTGACTGCAAGGTCTAACCGAACAAGTCTGCAGCAAAACTATTACCTAAATATTCCTGCCATAGCCACGCCTTAAAAACATCAGGATAGGGCTGGAGAGATGGCTCAGCAGTTAAGAGCACTGAGTGTTCTTTCAAAGGTCCAGAGTTCAAATCCCAGCAACCACATGGTGGCTCACAACCATCCTTAATGAGATCTGATGCCCTCCTCTGGGGAGTCTGAAGACAGATACAGTGTACTTACATATAATAAATAAATAAATCTTTAAAAAAAAACCCATCAGGATAGCCTCGTAAGATTCACAAGAAAAATCACAACAATTACACAGTACTGTACCTCCTAGATGGATTTTGTCAAACAAAATTTTAGTTAATTCCTAAAATCAGTTAAAAAAAAAAGTAAAAGCTTCATTATAACAACAGACACCAGTCCAAAGAGTTAGCTATATATAAACATGCTAAAGTACAAACCTTGAATGTTTATGTTTTGTTTATTATGTTTAAAACCATTTTTAAATAAATTTTAGAACATAAAATTCTGACTCCTATAGAAAGTCCCAAAATATGTTATGTGAACTTGCCATCCATTTCCATAGGGAAATGTAGAACCTTGATGCTTTTCTAGTCAGTAAGAGACTTGAATTGTTTTTTAGAGACTCAGGTCAATGACTAACAAAAAAACCAAGGCACCAAGACATCTCCTGAGGCTTTCCATTGGCTTAACATTCTGTAGATTACAGAATAACCCTCTGAAATCCTTTGTATCCAAGTTATTTACAACTAGGCCATGGGGATAAACATCGTTTTCACAATTATTGTTTTCTTCCTGATTCAAAGTCATGTACTTCAGATTAGGGGATCACAAATCTGAAAGGTCACGTGACGCTCCTCACAGTCCCTGAGACTGAGAGTTAGGCTGTGTACACTGAGAGGTCCACCAAGGAGCTCTCAAGGTCCTGAAGAAACTGTAGAACTAGGAGTAACTAGCTCTTCTCATAACACACAGCAGTAACACACACACACACACACACACACACACACACACACACACACACACATACACACATACAACTCTGAAATACTTTTACAACATTAACATAAGACCAGGAGAGTGGACAAGGTAAGCAGCTCTGGAAATAACTAATGAGGTTTTAACACTTACAATGTTTATTTATTTATTTATTTATTTATTTATTTATTTATTTATTTATTTATTTATTTTTAAAAAAAACCTGTACTATTAACATGCCATCAGTATACTCAACTGGCTTCAAATTCTAAATCCTAAATGTTAATTTTAAAAAATAGTTTAAATTCAATTTACAGATGCTACAATTACACATTTGTTTTTATCTGGTATTTATCAAACATTTCACCAGTCATGCTTCTAATAATATTTTTTAAAGTTAAGCATATATACTAACCCTGCACTAACTGCACACTTTGGATAGTAATTAAAAGTTGTAATTACAGGAAATTCATACTTTTGAAAACCTTTTTGCACATAACTACACACTGTGCATGTACCCTCAATGAGATCCAATTAGTTACAAAGAATTTGCATTTCAGTTAGTGTAGGATAACAAGACTACAGAGAGGTGCAGTGCAATCCCACCAACAGAGGAAGGCAGTGTGTTCTTTCCTGTTCGCTCTGTAAGCAGTAATTCCCACAAGTGATTGCTTAGAATGTTACTATCTTTTTAATATTTTGTAGTGAGGTGAATTTGGGTCTTTTCTTTTATTTTCTCAAAAATTACACAGTGATGGAAAAGTTAGTCACAGTTACTGACTACTGACAGGCCAAAGAATGCTCTTTTGCATATACTTTTGGAATAAACTAGTTTATTTATTGTGTTGCTTTTTGTTTGTTTGTTTGTTTGTTTGTTTATGGGAATATAACCCATCATTTCTTTATATATATTACAATTATTTTTTTTTAAAGACAGAGTATCATCATGTAGCCCTGGCTGGCCTGGAACTCACTTTATTGACCAGGTTGATTTCGAAAGATCTGCCTGCCTCTGCCTCTCCAGTGCTAGGATTAAGGGTGTGCTCCACCATACCCAACTTTACTTTTCTTCACTGGATTTAATTTCTTCAAAACACAGGGCTTTCTTAAGGTCATTCTGTGACTGGGAACATAGCAGCTATATAAAGGTCGTGGTTCTGTGCTAAGAAACTCAGGCCCTGCACTAAGAAAGCACTTGAAGGCTTTCTTTCTTTCTCTCTCTCTCTCCCTCCCTCCCTCTCTCTCTCTTTCTTTTTTTTTTCAGTTTTTTTTACCTCCCTAGCTAGAGCTACAACGTAAATCCTGAACAAATATAAAATAAATGTATGGCTTGTGCACACAGTTTAAGAAGCATCCGCAGGACTACTGACAGCTTACAGAACCGCACCTGTGACTCCCTGGGCCTGTCAGTTCTCTCGCTGTTAGCAGACTCTGTAATCTGTAATGACAGTGTACTGGCCTTTGCTCTTCCTTCAGTCACAATTTACTTCCAAAGCTTGGTTAAGTACAGACCTGGGTTAAAGATCAGTGGTTTTTCATGTGACACACGCTGGTATTCATCTAATGGCTTGTCAAGACAAAACTGTCCCTGTTCTTGCCAAAATAATAAAAATGATGCTTCACATCGCATGACAATCAGCACTTCCTCGTGGTGGGACAGCTCGAGCTTTCTGTAACTCATCTATTTTATAGAAAAAAATATTGCTAACTGGCTATCCACTCTCAGTGTACAGAATCAGGTTGCCATCCTCAAATCTCTTTCCTTCTCAGAACTCTAAGGCAGCCTGTAAACTAGTCACTAATGACATGCGACCTTAACATATAAAGGAATGCTGAAGCTCAGGTTCCTAATGCATTAAGGCACATAACTTAATATATGCAAATTATGCAGGAGCAGCAGGCTGGTCTCAGTCACAGAGGTGGGGCAGGCAACTGAGGAAATGTCATTTTTCTTGAGAACGAAGTGTAGGACTTGCTTTGCAACATCTGTTGGTTTGTGTGGAATGCTAACAGATGTGTTAAGTGGGAAAAAAAGGAGAAAGAACTAATGAAGGAAAACTCCTCTGAACAGATATTTCCCTCACTTCCATACTCCTAAGGAAGAAGGTTGACAGCCACCCTTTCCCCTAGTGAAGCCTGCCACCCTTTCCCCTTGTGAAGCCTGACACCCCTACTTTATTGTGCCATTTCTTTTCAGACACAAAGTTAAGGAGGAACAAATTTGGTTCAATATAAAGAATAGGAAAAAGTAAAGCTAATAATAATTTCAATTTTAAATAATAATTTCAATTTTAAATTTTAATTTCCACTTTTTTGTTTGCTTTATAATTGTATAGTTATCTATGTTTATACAATTTGATGAGAGGACAGTAAAATATTTGTTTCCCTTAACACATATAAACCCAAACATAATGAGTACACAAGCACATCTATGTGCACTCTGTGGAGAAAAGAAGAAATGACATTTAAAAGTACTTCTTAAGATCAAGAGCTGCTTGGTTGATAATGTTGTTCATTTGAAATGTAAATAAGTAAAATAACCAAAAAAGATCATAAAAATAAAAAATGATAAATAAAAGATCAAGATCTGAATTATCTTTTCGGTTTTGTTTGGTTGTTACAGGTGTTTTTGTTTGTGCTTTGTATCGTTTTGTTTTTGAGACAGGGTTTTTTCCACATAGCTCTGACTGTCCTGGAACTTACTATGTAGCTCAGCCTGGCCTCAACTCGAACTCACAGAGATCTGCCTGCCTCTATGAATTATCTTCCTTAATGTAAAGATACTCATTGTTACAATTAAGATTCACCTAATATTTACACCTAAATCTTTGCTTTCGAACTGATTTCCAATTTCTTTCTTTCCATTTCGATCTCTGTAAGAGATGGACAACTGTGTCTCGATTGCCAATGTTCCCAAACAGTAACATCTGGTAATCATGGGTCCTCATGTTTAAATTTTAAGGAACCAGGAAAATTTTTCTTATTTAGCAATTGTTTTTCTTGTTTTAGTTTATTCAGTGACTGAGCTGTAAGTAGCAGACTGACATGTATGTAGCAGTCTTTAATTCAGGTTAAAAGGATGACGCATGGCAGGGGGTATATGGGGGTACATGGTGGTTCAGATTTTAATCCCAGCCCTTGGGAGGCAGAGGCAGGCAGACCTCTGTGAATCCCAGGCCACTTTGATCTCTATAGTGAGTTTCAAAGCAGATAGGAGTGAGATCCTATCCTCAAAAAGATATATGATTCATGCACGCCAACAACTAAATGTAACCAAGTGTCATATGTAAACGATCTAAACTACACAGTCTATTACTCTTTCTATTAAAATCTTTATGGTAAGAATTTAGGTTTAGAGTCCATGAATTAGCTAATTTAAAATTAGCTTAAAGGGTCTTTATGAAAAGGAGAAGAAAAATCTAAATTCATGTTATTATCTTTGATTGGCATCTCAATCCTTCTCCTCCAAGAGTCTGTGTTAGAATTCACTTGTTCCTTCATATTTATAATATTCATATATAACTATATATAAATGCCAGATGGCTTTGACAACCTAGTTGGACATTTCAACATATAGTAGCTTCAGCCAAAACAGCCCAAAGATTCTGAGGAATAAGACCATTGTTCAATTTTTAAGTAAGAGTACCCATGCCTTCATTTATAGTCAGCTTTCTGCCAAACCATTATAGACATACTAAATACTCAGATGTGAACTCACAGGAACACCAATCACATCAGTGCACGAGACATATATAACAGCTGCTATGCACTGAGAGAAGAAAATGGTGACCAATACTGACAGAGAAAACCTTATGCAGTAAAAATATCTTTATGTGACCAGAAAAGGAACACAAGCCCCTTAAACAAGGTTCGAGCTACTTCAGAGAGTGACATAAACATTCCCCTTAGGAAAATATTACCTAAACGCTTTACTGAAAAGGAGAAAATACTCCAATTGACACTTGTCTAACTTGCCTGAGATGCTGTGTCTGACACCCTAGTCAGGGCTGAGCGCCGGAATGCACTTCCAGGAAATGTTAAAAGGCTATAATCCATGGATGCAAAAGATCAGAAAATGGACAGATGTGGTTAGGTACAGTAGATCAGGTAGCTTACAAAATGCTAAGGAAATGAGAATCCCTTGGAATCAAGATTCACATTTCAAAAAAGCATCTTCAGTCAGTACAAATCTTATGCCTACAAAAGATCAAACATTTTCCTATTTTGATTTGATCTAAAAAGTAAAAAAGTGACTTTAATTTTTTTGTGTATACAAGCAGTGACAAAAGCTGTCTTACTATCACGAGCTTCAGTTGATGTCCTGTGAGAAAAATCTTCTGAAAGAATCAGTGGTATCTTTCCTTAAATGACTATGAGGATAAAAATAAAAAGCAAAAGCAAAAGACAAAAATCCAACAGGCTGGGGCATGGAAGTGCACTGGGGAATTACTTTCATATGACCACGAAAGTTGTGGGATTGTAAAGATAATATTAATGCTTTTATTTACTTCCTTCTAAAAACTGTAGCCTGAGATGCTGGCAGCTCTAGTAAAAATGTCACAGTAATAGTTTAAATTACTGTCAAGAAGGAAGATTGAGATTCACTTCTGCACAAGAAAACCCTGTTACAAGGCTCAATACACACAAACACACACAAACACACACATACATACAATACATACAAACACATATACAAGTTCTCACAAACACACACACATACATACATAAATACACACAAACGCACACATACATGCACAAACACATGCACACATACTAACAAACACATATACAAGAACATACACACATATACATACATGCATACATACACAAACATACACAAGCCCTTACAAACTACTTAGACACAAAAACATGCTTACACACAAAATCATGCATATGCCCACACAAACATACATTTAAGTGAAAAACATTGATGCTAAGAAAATTTGTATGATTTCTGGATTGTTTTTCAAATTAAAAAAACTTAAATAGGAGAGTGGGGGCCTTTGGTGTAGGACCTCGGCTGGACGCAAGCAGGCAGGAAGCTTTTCACACACAACTGCACTGTCTGTCCATCAGCTGATGTCCTGGTTATGATCATCTTAGGGAAACTCATTAGTCTGCACGTGTATGTGTGTGTCTGTGTGTGTGTGTGTGTCTGTGTGTGCGTTACATATGTGTTACATTTCAATTCTCAAAGATTACTACCCTAACACATCCATTTTAAAAACAGTGACAATTAGAATAAATCTTCCCTAGAACTATGTGTAAAAAATGAAAAGGGGAAAAAGGGGATGAAATAAAAGAAGACACTTTATCACAATCAAAATCATTGGAATTATTGCCACAAAATTCTATTTCATGCAGTATCTTCAGAGGTTAAAAACTGTTGAGAAGCAAGTAAACACATTCATTTCCTAGCGTGCACATGAGTGTGAAAGACAGTAAGAGGGTGGAACAAAGAATAATTATGTGGGAACAAACCTCAATAGGACAGTCAGAGAATGTGAGCATATTTAAGTGACTTCAATAAGAAAGAACAACATACCTCAAGTTGAGATGGATCAACCCCACAGCATGGGACTTTAAAATGTGCTTGCCAGTCCTGGTCACCAAGCCTGCCTTCCGATTTGTAACTGAGGCAATTTGGAGGCGGGGAGGGCACAAAATGTGCCTGTTGAGAGATTAGAAGAGGAAATTTTATATAGTCTGCAGGCAGTATTTTACAGAAATCCTGGTTGCATCAAGATACTTTATCTTAAAAACTACAGATATAATATACTCCTCTGACCACTCAAACACTTGTAAAAAGAGTTAATTACTAAGGTGTATAGCAACCAACAGTTAAATATATGAACCATAAGAAAACAACAATGAGGAATAACAGAATAGCTCACTGAGGGGTGACAGGACAGGGGAGCCACTCAGGGCTTCTTGAGTGCAAGCCTGTGTTCTAAGAAGCCAAACCAGCATTGCACTTAAGATTCTTTCTTTAAGGAGGAACTGGACAGTCATGTGGGTATCTGACACCGGGGCTGCCAAACACAAGTTCTACCACTGAGCCACACTCCAGTCAATACCCCAACTTACTCCATTTTCTTCTACTAATCATCAAGAAAATCATTATAAAACTTTTTACTCACTGTTGAAGAACTATTTATCAAGCTTCACATACCAAGTACAGGAAGTTGTGGGGACACCAAAATAAGACATGATCCCTGCTCACAGATTTATAATCTACTACAGAATAAAAGCCATGCGCTAAAACGACCTAACATAAATAGAGATAGTGTTAAGGCAAGCACAGTAGATCCTTATGATTTAGGGAGGGATGCCTTCCCACTGATATGTAAAAGAAGCATCTAAGCAAAGGCTGCCTTTGTTCTAGGCCCTGAGAGACCACCAATATTCCTCTAGAGAAGTGATCTAGTTTCACTAGGGCGCAGGGAGGATGATGGATAAAGCAGTAATAAATGGGAAGATGCGTGGGTAATGGAACTATGGGTAAGAGTCCCACAGTCCACTCAGTTGCTATTCTGTTATCCACAAAGTCATCAACCAACTCTACAAAAAGACAACCTCAACACAGGGCAAATATTAATATTTTTAAAGAAAGTACATCTATGACAACACATTAAAACATAACTAAAAGGAAGCTAAGAGATCAATCAGGGAACTATTATAATAAACAGGTAAAATAAGCAGATAAGACTGATGAAAAAAAAGCAAAACACAAAAGACACCGTGGGAATGAAATTAAAGCCCTAGGAATGACAGACAGGACATGTATAAGGACATGGGACAGATAGCTCACTGGTTAAGAGCATGCTGCTCTTGTGGAGAGCCCAAGTTAGTTTTCATGTTGGGTGGCTCACATCTGCCTGTAATCTTGTTAATTCCAACTCCAGGGGATCCAATGTCCTCTTCCAGCCTCTGTAGGCACTTGCATGTATGTGCACACACAAGCCCCCCTCCCAAGATGCAGACACATACACACGATTAAACATGTGGATCACAAGAGCCAGTGTGACACTAGGGATCTGGCTGGCAGCACTTTCTAGAGAAAGGAGAATACAGTTTAGCTCAGTCTGAGGAGCAAAGGAATGTGTAATTTGGGGCAGGAACAGTAAAATAACCTTGGGGTTTGAAAAGCTAGCAGGGTTTAAAGAAGTGTCCCTAGGAACAGACAGCTTGTTTTCCACTATGGGAGGTTTAAAAAGAAAAATCTAGAGTGAGCGAAGGGTACCAAGACAGTTAAGAGGATATTGAAGATCTAAGCCAGAAGGAAAATGATATAAAGGGTCCTAGGAGAGAATGTGGTAAGAACACAAATGAAAAGGTTCTCTGAAGAGAGGAAAAAAATCCCTCAGACACAAAGGAATGATATAGAAATTTTTCCCTGGTAAGAAATTCAGGCATTAAGGCCAGGCAGTGATGAATACCCCTTTAACCCCAGCACTCAGGAGGCAGAGGCAAGTAGATCTCTGAATTTGAAGCTAGCCTGGTCTACAGAGTGAGTTCTAGACAGCCATGGCTACCCAGAGAAACCCTGTCTCAACTCAACAAAAACAAAGAAATTCAGGAATTGGTGTGTGTGTGTGTGTGTGTGTGTGTGTGTGTGTGTGTGTGTGTATGTGTAAATAGGACCTACTCAGTCTACTCAGTTGCTTGCATATACATGCTTTGAGGACCAGACACTTGGCATTGAATAACCAATGAGAGGGCATCTTCCATAGGTAAGACAACCTCTCTCAGCATCCCTTAGTTGCCTGTAGTTCTTATCTGAGGTTGGGGTCCCACGGGATTTCCCTCTTCCACTTTTCCCCCCTCATTGTCCTTGTTCAGGCCCTGCCATATTGTAACAATTAAAGAAGATGAGGCCAGAAACTTGAGAAGGAGCAAGGGTGGGCCATGGAAGTTGTTAGAGGAAGGAAAGGGAATGGAGAGAAATGATGTAATTATATTTTACTTAAAACAATAATAAATACACTTAATGTTTTTAAAAAGAAACACAGATATTACAACTCCAGTTAAGAGCACAAACTAGAGAACAACTGGAGAAGAGAAAAGGAACAGTCTACTTAAAAAGGCACAATGAAGGTCAGAATCCATGAGTGGTGATCAGAAGACAGGTCAACTGCAGAGAGGGCTGCCCCTGAAAGTACTTAGGAAGTCTCCTCCCAGTCAAGACAATGTTGGCTTTAAGACAACGCATTGGGCTTAGTAGTTAAGAACATGTACAATTTTTTTTTTGCATGGGATCCAAGTTTAGTTCCCAGTACCTACATGAGATGGCTCACACCTGCTGTAACTATAGCTCCAGGGGATTTGATAATCAGGTGCATACATACATACATACATACATACATACATACGTATGTACATAGGTGCATTTGTTTTCTCTCTCTCTCTCTAAGATTTATTTATCTTTTAAAATTTAAAGAATTTTTTTTAAAGGCAGTGTAGTTAGGAGTTGGAAATACTGACACTGAAATCTGAAATACTGAAAACCAATAAAGGGTTCTGAATGCAGAGAGTAATGCCTTGCTCCAGAACATATAGCCCAGGAAAGAAACAGAACTTTGGGAACTATAGTGATCACATACATTCCCACACTGATGAGTTCATGTAAAAGAATTAAAATGCCAAGAATACATTTTAGACCAAATTATTTGATCTTTATTTATTCATAAACCCAATTCTAAATATATACAGAGCATTTTTTTTTAAAAAAAATGGCTGCAAGTTTACTCCTGGCTAAAGAAATTCCCCAAAGCAAATAAAAACTGGAAATATTTTGAACTATATCACATATATGATTTGAATTAAGGAGAGAGGAGATGTCTAAGAATATTTCTTCATTAGCAGACATGAGACAAAGCTGAGGAGGTAAGCCCCCCATCCCTTACTGCTGACTCCTACCTCCAGGCCCATGTGATCCAAAGTCACATCAACTCTCTACCCAATTAGTGAGGATTGCATTAGGAGAACTCAGCACTTTTAGTCCAGAATCCCTCTAGAGACCAGGGAAAAGATGAGTTCCATCACATGGCCAGTATCAACAGCCACTGAACAAATATCTCAGGGACATGGACAAAGACATTTATCTGCTGTGCTGGCAGCTACTACAACCAGCCTTCCTAACAGAGTCCTTTCTGTAAGGACCGCTGTCTAAGTGACCTGTCATATAGCTTTATAAAGAAGCATTAATACTGTGGGCCAAAATGAGATTGATCTTTGAGCTTCGTGGTCTCCTGTTGTCAACAGTGCATTATAAAACCAATACTAAATACTTTATAAACAAGTCTCCCTACAGTGTATTAGAGAAAAAGTGCATATTTCATGCTCCATAGTTAGGTAGCCACATATCCATCAAGCTAATAAATTATTTATTAGATACCCCGAAGTGCAATAAGAGTCAATAAACTAACTTCTGAATACTTGTATGCAACTATTTCAATGGAAATTGTAACCTGGATGAGAAAACATTCTCACTAACAATGGCAGATGGAAGACCCTCTCTCAAGTATACCATTAGAAGGGAGCACATACGTTGAGAGAAAGAGAGAGAGAGAGAGAGAGAGAGAGAGAGAGAGAGAGAGAGAGAGAGAATTCCTGTCTAGAAGATAATTTTTGTTACTGAACTTTAAGCGATACCCAACACCATACACATTTCTTCTGTTTGTATATACAGGCCTCTGATTCCCCCATCCTCAGGGAAATAATAATTGGTAGAAACATGTCTATCATACCTCAACTCAGATGACAGCTCCTACTAATGCTTTGCAGTTGTGATTTCAAAGAAACTATGCAATGCCTTGAGAGTGTATACAACAAGGTCTGTGATATACACGCAGTAAGGAATGCAGAAGTTATTAACCAAAGATTTAAAGGAACTTTAATTTATTTTTTCGTTTCTTTTTTCTCCCCTTGTATTTTTGGTTAAAGCTGCCAAGCCCTTAGATACATGTGATGCAGTCCCCAATGCCCAGTCCAACATCACTAGACTAGAATTAATCAGTGGTTAATTCTACCATTTCTGAAAGAGGACCTTCTGTTCTGGAATGTATTCCAGCCCTTCAAAGAAAAAATTCCTTCAGCTGGGAGTTATTTCTCAAACTATCAGAGGCGTGGACCTCTGTGTAGTATTGCGGTGCCATGGTTTCACATGCTGGCCACATTAATAGTGAAGAGCAAGCATCTGTAACCCACAGCTGTGTGTGCTCCAGCCCCAAAGCACCCGCAGGGCCGGTGCCGATGCAAACCACTCTTCCCGTCCCACATCAGAACCACACTGGTTTTCTTCAGGAGCCAGAGACTCGAGATACAGTTCTGAAAATGGTTTTTTTTGGTACTTTCCACTCACGTGATGGGTATGGACTGTCAAGAAGAATACTGTCAGGGTCACTGGCTCTTTCCTTCTCCCCACCCCACATCAAGTGGATAAGCTAGAAAGGGGAAAGTGAGGGGGGAGTGCAGTGAAGGACAGGTTCAATGAATAGCAGATACATGTATAAAATGTGCGTATATGCACAATGAATATATACAGTGAAAATATTTTTTTTCAGAGAAGGAAAAACAAAAGTTATAGTGTTGAAGTATCCTAAAAAGCCCCTGGGAAACAACCTAAACAGATAAACATACAGGGTTTTTCCCCCACAGTATTTTTATTTTTCTTCCTAATATCTTATAGTTTTATTCCTATAGGCAAGAGTTGTGAAGGTTGAAACACATTTTATGAGGGTTAGGTGAAAAAAGCAGAAATAAAGGAGGAGCATGAGAGGGATGATTTCACATTACTTTCTCAAAAGACACATCCCTGAGTCCTAGGCATCATGAAAGTGGATAGCAAAGCACAGACTGAGACTAACTTCTTTGTATTATTTTCGCTACTACAACCACTACTGCTAAGATGACTCTTCATATTAATGACTTTGGTATGTAGACAAACTATAAAAGATGCAGTCTCTGACCTCAAGTACTTATCGATGTCTGTGGGGATTTACCACTCCTGCTAGATTTACTTTCTTCTTCATACTCTAGCCCAGAGGAAGTGATCATCACTCAAGACTTGGAGCCTTTCCATGAGTGGGGCTTATATATGGCAAGGAGAAGGGGTATTTGCCCTTGGACACAGATGGTACTAGATCCAAAGCTCAGTGAGTCTGGTTTGCTTGCAGCAAAGAGAAAGACTAAAATTTCTTTTTAAAAAATGACAATGATCTAACTGAGCTTTATTAAAAAATCATAAAGTATAAAAGTACACAGTACTCAGTATTTTATCCTATCACGCACATGTATGCACTGAACTGGTATCATGCAGCTATCTCCATATGACTCAGCAGCTTCTGCCATACAGCAGCCCATGTGCCATTTATTCACATTGCATGCCCAGCAGTCAACTGTGTATGTGGTTAGAACTCCAGCAAGGAGACGTTTTTTAAACATAGGATTGACTATCTGTAGAAGCTTTTACTTACTGACCAAATCACTTAACCCAAATTTTCTACCTCCAAATGGTAGTAGTAGAAGTAATTCATAGAATCATTGTGAAAACCAAATAATTTGGTTAGTACAAAAGGTTTACCTAGTTTCTAGACATAGATACTCAACAAATATGAATCTCTCTCTCTCTCTCTCTCTCTCTCTCTCTCTCTCTCTCTCTCTCTCACACACACACACACACACACACATGCACAGTATGTGTGTGTGTGTGTGTGTGTGTATAGATTTCAAACTAGATGGCTTTGGGCATTTTTGTTTGGCCTGTGTTTTAATTAATGGCCAACATATAAAGTTCACATATAAAGGGTGAGTTAGACAGAGACAAAAGGTAAGTGTTGGGAAACTAAAGGTATAGCATAAATATTCCTTTTCAACAACTCTAAACTGGGGTGGAACAGAAGCTACTGTCTTTTTAGCAGGCACCCCTCCCCCACCAGTCTGTTCAACCATCACCTGTTTTCCTCATTTTGTTGTTTGCCTGGCTACTTGAGCCTTTCAAGTACTACATATGGAGAGTTCATTCCCACACACAAAGGAAAATGGTATTTAAACAAGGCTGGCCTTGAACTCACTGAGATCCACCTTCCTCTGCCTCCTGAGTGCTGGGATTAAAGGTGTGCACCACCATGCACAGATCCACATGTTTTCCATTGCATTTTCTTTCAATCAATGGAAATCTTTTCTTTGAAAAATGAAGATGTGAATTCTGAACATGGGGGAAGAGCAGTGCAGAGCCTGGGTGTCTTAGCCTTTGTAATTTGAGGCATCCCGCGGGGAGGTTGGGGGTGACTAATTTAATATGATTGTTTTACAACCAAGGAAACTGAGGCTGAACACAAAATGAGTTGGTAACAGAACCAGGACCATTTTCTAGGCTTGGGTCTACCATATTGCTTTGACAGCAGAGTTTAAAGCAGTGGCCATATATTGAAAACTCATGGTATACCAGAGTTTCTCCTACTGACCTGACAAAACCAAATATTAAACTTTCAAGAAACTTCCCAGGCAAATTGTATTTAAACTGAGAACTTAAAATAGGTAAGATTGGAAGTCATCAACAGTTGGACAGATTCTAGCTCTTTGCATATAGCCCCATGAGCCAGACAATGAACTTTTCCAAGCACAAGCCCTGGTAGATACTCTGACTCGTGGCTAACTCCAGCACTGGGCATTCTATATACGGTGCATAGAAAAAACAGTGTTTCCATGCCCTGCTTTCCAGAGATTGCAAAGCCAAGCCATATCCTAAGAGTTAAGGAAGAAAGCAAATATGTCCATTGGCTAAGATCACTCACTCTATAAGGCATAGTGACAAGTTACATAAAGATGGAATTGGTCAAAAATCCAGCAACTAGAATTCTTACCTTAATCATTATAAATAGACATTTATTGCATTCAGTGTTTACCTGCTGTATGCCAGATACTGTGAAAAGGATCAAAATTCCCCTACATACATTCCATTTTTCTTTTCATAAGCCTTATTATAAAAATGCAAATAAATAAAAACACTACATACTAGACCCAAAGCCTATGTAAGGTAATGAACTTATGTTCTGTTAGAACTGCAACTCAAAGTAGAATCTAGGATTTTTCATATTAAATTTTACTCTTTAAGTATTGAATATATTTTATGTATTCATCTAATTAAAAAAAGCCCAAACTCTATGACAACATTTCAATCAGAAAAAACTACTCTGTTCCCTTAACTCATCAATGACCTGAAATCAATGACCACATCATTCCCTTGTGCTTAGCTTTTCTTCATGTTACAGGGTATCCACAAGTACATTTGTCAACATCTACACATACGTTAGTGACTTGATTCTGCATGAGAGAAAAGATGTGATTCATTTGTTTTTGAGGTCATGTGACCTTGCTTAATAATGTAGATTCTAAGTCCTATATATATTCTAATTTCTCTATTATATATATGTATATAATCTATATCAGTGTGTATGTGTGTGTGTGTGTGTGTGTGTATTAGAGTAGATTAGTATCCATCCACTTGACCTGAGCGAGCAGGAACAGGGGTCCTTAATGACAAGGTGTTGAGTGAAAGACCAGGGATAAGAAATAAAGAAGATGAGAACAACGATGACAAAGGCTATAGTTAGGACTAGGAGCTCTTCTATAAGCCTATGATGCAGTCCAAGCGAGTTTACTAAGAAGTACAGTATTTGAGATACTATTTGTAGCCAAAGTCTGATCATGTTGACAGAGAGAACAAGAGATACCTCATATGTATGTGTGTGTGTGTGTGTGTGTGTGTGTATGTGTATGATTCCCATTTGTATCAAATACATTTCATTTTGTTTTTCATAAGCCCCATGAGGTAGGTACTAATGAGGTAGGTACTAATATCAATGTGTCTCCCTTATCAATGAGGAAACTAGCAGGATGAAATCACTTGGCCAAATCTTGTTGAGGTGAAAATTTAAGACTGAGTGGGTCTACTTTCAAAGCATGTACTCACCTCAACTGGCTGTGTTGTTTCATTTTTACCATTTCCTTGAAATTTGTTAAATACTATCTTGATTCCTTAAGAAGTAAAAGTATTTGTCAATTGTTTTTCAATCTGAACACCACTTAACATGAATCTCTTTAGGGCTTGGGGAAATTATTTCCCAGAAGAGTTTAAACCAAAAGAAATTGGGGAATACACCATTTTTAAAATTTCAATGTTCTACCAAGTTTATCATTTTTGTAGTCAGCTTATCATTTTATGTACAATAATTACATATTGTACAACTAACATGTACATTTTCGTGCTTTTAGAATTTGTTTTAATTTATTATGATATTTCTATGGAATATTATGTAGCTGTTAAAAAGAAAGAGAAAAATGTCTATAAACATAGTGCCAACGCTCTGCTGTATTTAATTTGCGAAATTATTTTGAGGTAGAAAAAAATTGTGCCACAAATACAAATACTGATACTTAAAATTTTCTGTAAACAAGTTTTTGAGTTATCCTACATGATCTTTTTAAAATCATCTCCAAGCAAATTTCTTGGATCTCCAAGAAAGTTATCCTACATGATCTTTTTAAAATCATCTCCAAGCAAATTTCTTGGATCTCCAAGAAAATCACAAAAGGTGCAGAAAATCCTCACTGTCTGTGGCATTACTGTCTAAAGTATAAAATAAAAAGAGAGGACAAAGGAGAGAAGAGCCCAATACTGTGGCCTGGACACACAGATGACCAAACAGAGTTACAGGGTTTATAGGTCCAAATAAGCTAAGCAACTTCTTTTCTTCTCTGGAGGAGGCTGGAAACAGTGCCCATGTCTTCAGAGTTATACCATTTTAAACAAAGTCCCCTCACTTCCTGACTTCCGGGTTAGTCAGGCAGGCATGTACAAACCCTAAGTGGAAAGAGAAGGTGTAAATACTTGCTCTCTTAAAGTCCCCAAATCAGTGCAAGTGTTGCTAGCTGCAGTATGAATGCAGCAGAAATAATTTGGTCCTGAGAGGACTTGTGACAGCACTCTAAACAGGAAGGCATCATGAGGAAGTACACAGGAGCACTGCACCTTGGACAGACAGATGCAATGAATTAATAAGAGGTGAGATTATATGGTCAACTGCACAGGCCTTGAGACTGGAGAACCATGCTCTTCAACCAGTCAATGCAAGCTTTGTGGTTTTCTAGGAACAATGGGCAGTGAATATAAGAAGAGAGAGAGAGAGAGATCGAAACAGTAAGTATTCGGTTGGCAGGGGTTGGGATGAGGGTTGTATGTCCACATTCCCACAGAATACAAGGTACAAGAACAAAAGAGCTTGCTGTTTTTCTGTATGCTACAAGTATATAAACACTTGGAAATACAGTATATTTAAACAGAAAAGGGAAAGCCCATGACATGGTAGCACCTGAGGCCCCTCCACCTGCAATTAGATGAAATAAATCAGCAATTTACAAGTACTTCCATTTTTAAAAGATCATGTAGGATAACTCAAAAACTTGTTTACAGAAAATTTTAAGTATCAGTATTTGTATTTGTGGCCCAATTTTTTTCTACCTCAAAATAATTTCGCAAATTAAATATAGCAGAGCGTTGGCACTATGTTTATAGACATTTTCTACCTTATAATCCCAACTGGAAGCTCACCCCAAAACAACAGCACCTATGGCTTTGCTATAAACTACAGAGACACTACGCCCAGTGTTTACATCTCTATAGGGGATCACCTGTCCATGCTCTTTAGGAAGGAGCCTCTTTCCAGAACTCACAGTAAACTACTAAACCAGGAGGCCAGTGTATATGCTCTCTCGCACAAGCACTTAAATCTTTGTGATTTTCCACACTCAAGAGCCTTCCTCTCAGGCCCCAAACTCAGTGTGTGTGAATCAGACCTTTGTAACTGTTCTCATATAACTGTTCCCTGCCCATTTCAGAGTTTTGTTAACAAACAATTAAACCTCCTACTCGTGGGGGCTTAAAAGCAAATTCAAGTGTTTAACTTCTATAGTCTTACCACATTTGGCAAACTGCCCAGTATTCAAAGGTATTTAAGAAATTTGGATGAAGGAATGAACACTAGATGAGGAGAGGGGCTAAGCCCAGGGTGTGCTTCTCCAGGCTGCTCCCTCAACAGCACTGGAAGCCTTTGCTGACTGAGCACTTTGCCTTGTTTTCTTTGTTCCCTCAGCTCCTCAGCCTGTCAGAGCATTCATCATTAGCCAGTAAAGACTCACTTGTAAGATGAGGCGTCTTCATTACTGAATTTTGTCGTTTCTTTTAAAGTTTCTAGTTAGAATCATATTTTAAAGGTTTTCAGATCAAAACAAAAGGAAAATAAAATAAAGAACTGACAAAGTCCAAGCTAAGGCCAGATTCATTAAGACATGCTTCTAAATGTCCTTTCCTAAATATTTAACCAACTGTAGGTAAACTGCCTAGGGTACCATGAACACTTGATGCTGGCTGAGACAATGTAAAAGAAAGTCCTCCATCTTCCTCCATGATCTCTTCAACATGACATTCTAAATGCTTTTAAGGAAAGCAAGTGCTACCTCTAAGAAACCACAAATTAAAACCTTCAAGAAGAGCCTCTCTTCTGGCTGGGGATATCTCTCAGGAGAAAGTGCTTGCTCAGAATACATACATACAAACATACAAACATACAAACATACCCTCTCTATATGCCCAAAGAAATGCAGCCTCTGTTCCCTCTCATAACACTTCTTTATCCCTTATACTATGGATTCATCAATTCCTCTTAGTCACAACTCATAAAAAGATGTAAATGTTTTTCTGGTATATAAGCTCCTTCATGGTATATTTTCCTAAGCAAATTGTTTTGTACATATTTTCAATTATTATTAAAAATGTTTGCCAGTGTGGGTGGATATGGATTGTACCTCGAACATGCATGATCAGCCCTCTACCACTAAGCTGTCTAACATTATTCTCCTTTTAATATGACAGTGTAAAGATTCTACTTAACATACAGATTTCCCATCTGAAGGCAAAAATCAACTGCCATGCAATGTTTTTAAGAACACTTTTAAAAATTATGCCTTAAAAAAGAAATGAATATGACAAGGACATATGCTCCACTATGTTCATAGCAGTCTTATTTATTATAGCCAGAAGCTGGAAAGAACCCAGATGTCCTTCAACAGGAGAATGGATACAGAAAATGTGGTATATTTACACAATGGAATACTACTCAGCTATTAAAAACAATGACTTCATGAAATTCTTAGGCAAATGGATGAAACTAGAAAATATCATCTTGAGTGAGGTAACCCAATCACAAAAGAACACACATGGTATGTACTCACTGATATGTGGATATTAACCCAAAAGCTTGGAACACCCAGGAAACAATTCACAGACCACATGAAGCTCAAGAAGAAGGAAGACCAAAGTGTGGGTTCTTTGATCCTTTTTAGAAGGGGGAACAAAATACTCAGAAAATACTGAGAAAAGGTATGGAGCAAAGACTGAAGGAAAGGTCATCCAGAAACTGCCCCACCTGGGGATTCATCCCATATACAGTCACTATTGTGGATGCCAAGAAGTATATGCTGACAGGAGCCTGATATAGTTTTCTCCTGAGAGGCTCTGTCAGAGCCTGAGAAATAGAGGCGGATGCTTGCAGGCAACCATTGGACTGAGCACGGGGTCCCCAATGGAGGAGCTAGAGAAAGGACTGAAGCAGTTGAAGAGGTTTGCAACTCCATAGAAAGAACAACAATATCAACCAACCAGAGCTCCCAGGGTCTAAACCACCAACCAAGGAGTATACATGGAGGGACCCAAGGCTCCAGTCACATATGTAGCAGAGGATGGCCTTTGTGAGGCATCAATGGAAGAAGAGGCCTTGGTTCTATGAAGGCTCGAAGCCCCAGTGTAGGGGAATTTGAGGGCAGGGAGGCAGAAGTGTGTGTGTGTGTGTGTGTGTGTGTGTGTGTGTGGCATACACTCAAACAATCAGGAGCAGGTGAGATTTTCTGGATTTTCTAGCTGGGGGGAGGGAATTGGGAAGATTGAAATGTAAATAAATAAAATATCCAATAAAAATTATATGAAAACAAACAAACAAAAAAAGAAACGAATTTAGAAGTCATTGTTCCCCTGCTACCTGTAGTCCAAATGAAGCTGTGTGACAAAGGGTTACCTTCAGGTGGGAAGCTGTTTGGGATGCCTTTGTTTCTTTCTTGAATTCATTCTGATTTACTAGTGCCTAGCATGATAAAGAAATATACACCAGTAGAAAAAATGTTGAGTCTGGAATACTTTTAATGTTTTCACTTCCCTCTTGAACCAAAACCTCCATCTTTAAGTATAATTAATTGGTGACTGAAACTTTAAGGAACATTAAGAGAGTCATTACCATATCAAAACATTTGAACAATGCCATCAGTGTGTTTTCGGGCCAGCCAATTAATCAAAAGAGGTTTCGTGAGGTTGTACATAAAACTTAGTGTTTTAATCTTAGAACTAAAATTCTCATGCACTCTTGGAAATCAAGTATTTAGATTGTATTTAGATTCTGATTCTGTGCTGACAACAACAAAAGACATGGTGTTAAGTAAACACAGCCTTAAAAAGAAAAAAAAAATAAAACACAACTTGGCGTTTGTATATAACAAAGTAACAGAAAAAGTGTGAGTTGCCCAATGAACCAAAACACAATGCAGCCTTCATGGCTACAGCCAGTGAGCTCTGAGCAAAGGAAGGGGATTCCACAACCTCCTAAATATGCTCTCAGTTAGATCCTGGATGAGCACTTTAGTAGTGATTAAAACTTATGATACTGCAGAGAGCCTTATGTCAAGATGTTTCCACGTTCCTTAATGTCGTGTGAACATCCCAGGTCAAATACAACATGACACTAATAGTCTGAAAATAAAGAGGATAAACCAGAAACTATTTTAACAGACTTAACAGGGTCCTCTTTGCAGTGGTTGTGGGAGAGACATGGCAGAGGCTGAACATTAACAACGGTTGTTAAGTTACCACTTCAAAAAGATTTTAAAGTATATTTTTTTAAATCCTGAAATGCATGTCCTGGTAAATTTCTATATAAATTTGATTTACAAATTCTACCGAAAGAGTGACACAGATGGCAGAATAAATAACTACAATAAATCATTATTAAATAACTGTAAATCTTTGTAATGACATAATGCCTAACATAAAAAAAAAAAGTATGCAGCAATGAACCTTCAGTAGAAGAAAAGTACTCTTCACACAGGAAAGCAAATTACAAAACTTACCATGCCCATATCACAATATGATTCAATGACTAAACAGGGAAATACAATTCACATAAATTGTACTGAAGCCTACAGCAGAGCTGAGCTCACTATCCTATCAAAACAGTGTATGGCAAGGGGTAACACGCTCCGGCGGCTCCCACTGACGATCACACGCACAGCAGCTAAGTCTTACAGGTACAGCTGCATCCAATATTTTGTTAGACAATAAAAACATATTCCAGGTATCAATCAACAAGCGCTGTTTGTCCTTTCTCCCGAAGTTTCATAAATATTCTGTAGCAATAATTTATCAGCCTGCCACACTCTCTTCCCTCCATACGCAGCTCCAATCTACTTCAAAATAAACTTTTTCAAAAGACGTAGAGTTACATTCTTTTTGATGCAGAGCAGATGGGTAGCTACAGTAGTAACACATTACTTTAGATACTGCTTCAGGTAAATCACTCCAAACATCTCTGCATTATTGAGCTCTCTGAAGCTTTTCTTTGTCAATGTTCAGAGGCTTGGTACCCTGTGGCAACCAACAGGGTTCATGGCTCTAGCCAGCAAGATGAACTCCAGCAGATGACAGGCCTCAGAGTTCCTGCTCTCAACCTATGATTGCTGTCTCTGCCTCTCAGGAAGGGTAAATTATTAACCAACACTTTCATGGGAGAACTGTCTAAGACAAACCCATTATAACTGTGAGCCCACCAAATATTTCACACCATCAGTTGGTAAAGTCTCTGTCCAGGTCACCATTGCTTTCTCTTGATTGTATTTATACTTCAGTTCCCCAACACTAGTCTTCATAAAATGGAAAGAGATTCCTGAAGGCTACCTCTTCCTACTTTTCTATTTGTCAGACCCGGTCAGCAAAAGCATTTCTTCATAGGAAGCCAACCCCCTGCTTCTTTGAATCCTTTTAGATTTACCAGAACAGGAGGCTGATTTAAGCAGGTGGCTCTAGGACAAAAGATACACAAACTGATCTATGTAATACAGTAGATGGCAGACAGTCCTAATTTTAAACTAGATCAAAAACATTTTGCAAATGAGAATTTTTCCCACCTATATGTCCTTTTTCAATTTGTTGCAGCAACTAAGATAGTCATGAAGTGAGTCTACTCTAGACACACACCTGGAGCTCCAACTCGGTATTTCTTCCCAATAAGACACTTCCCTCTTCACCGTCACTTCCGAGCCACACAAAACCATTCTCTGTGCATCCCCCACTCTCCTGGGAGAGAAAAGCATCTGTGCTATGGTTTCAAATCCAACACATTCCAGATCAAATAAATACGCCAGTAAACGGATACCTAACTGTGCCGGGGGGATAAACATCTACAAGTTATGTGTGGAAACAAATGAAAATATTTCCAAATAAGCAAAAGTTCAAAGGAGGGCAGCAAGACAGAAGGAACGAGAGGATTCCAGGTCTCAAGGGAGGCGCAGGAGCAGGAGAACAGTCAGCACACCCAAGAGACTCAGAGAAGGTACAACTCTGTGAGTAGCATAGGCCAAGGGGAGGAAACCCTAAGCACACACACTACTGCGGAAGGCACAGATCTGGATTACAAGTGTTGGCAACCTAAATGTTCTACCACAGTGTTCAGGAAAAGCACTAAAAGATAAAAATAATAGCCACTGCTAGGACTATGCCTCCTGGATCAACCACTTAAGAATGATTTACTTGTGTTAAATCTATGATTACACAGCAGAAGAAATGACCCCCTTTCTCCTCTCACTTTCTGTGTCCCTACATACCAGCCTATCCAGCTACCAACATCCAGTTGAGGGCCACAAAGCCCTATCATCAGCCTACATAGGAATGGCCCCCAAAGACTCTGTGTTTAAATGATTGGGCCATAGGGAGTTATTGGCACTATTATGGAGCGTGGCTTTGTTCAGAGTAGGTGTGGCCTTGTTGAAGGAAGTGTGTTACTGAGTAGTAGGCTTTGAGGTCTCCTGTGCTCTAGCTATGTCGGGCATGACACACAGTCTCCTGCTGCCTGCCTTGGGATCAAAATGTAGACCTCTCAGCTCCTTCTCCAGCACCATTCCTGCCTGGCCTGCAATCTGCTGTGTTAGCCACCATGACCATAATGGACTAAACCTCTGAAACTGTAAGCCAGCCTCAATGAAATATTTTCTGTTAGAAAAGTTGTCATGGCATCTCTTCATAGCATTAAAATCCTAATGAGACAATCGATTTCTACACAACAGATGAATTTTCTAGTGTAAATCCATCTCCAAGGCTCTGTGCAACAGCAACTTCAAACCTGACTTCTCAACTCTGCCCACCTTAGCAAGTGATGTCATCCACCACTCTGAACTCGGAAATGACTTTTTCCTTTTATACACACCACTCTCTCCTTCCTCAATTTTGTAAAACAAGTGTTTCCTTGGAGACATAGTATATCTGAGTCTTTTCTCTAACTTTTGGAACAGAGGTAAATCTCTCTAAGGATTGAATCCAGTCTCTAGATTTACAGTATAATGATAACACCAGTATAGAGATGGTAAGATTTGTTACTTAGCAAATCAACTCAACATATGTATAAATGATTGTCTTGGATCCAAATATCCTCATGGAGATTTAAGAGAGACTATCCCAAAGGGGAAACACTTTATCAACTTTAATTTTATTATTTTCACATACTTTTCCCTAACTTTTCAGCGGTTTTGAGCTACCTTACAAGTGCATACCTTTCAATACCTACTCAGTAATGTGTGTCCTTTCTTGATGAGAATGTGTTTGTTGTTTTTGTAGCTGGCAGAATGATTGCATTTCCCAGAAGCCTTGTTGTTCTTCTAATACTTTTCTTATGCAATCAATCTCTAGAGCCTTCCAGTATCTCTACCTTCACTTACTCTCTAGTCCACTAGCTACATCCCAACAAGCATGCACTTTCACAGTTAAAATAACCCCCTGCCTCAGCTTTGTGGATTTGCATTTTCTCCTTTTGAACTGATTTTTGAATTAAAGCTGAGTCTCCCAAGTCCTCTAAAAGGAACATGATTTTCAACCTCTGCCAACCTTCCCAGTTTTGATCACCTGACTCCTCTCCCAGTGACCAGTGTTTCTACCAGTCATCTCACATAGATCTCATAGAATATCTATGAAGGTGTTCTGAATTCATTCCATTCGAGTACCAAAATGAGCTGTTATCAGTCTCAATGTAAGCAAGTCTTATAAATTATCACCTATTTAGTATTATACCAAAATAGCTTATATCTTTATAATATTTAAATTTTGATATTTGATAAATATTTAACAAATTAAAAACACAGTTAAACCCTGTCCTCTTTCTTGTTCTTTTCCTAGGTTCTTTGTTGTATTTGTCACTAAATACAACAGTGGTAAAGCTCTTTGGACCTATATCCCCAGTATTAGCGGAAAGAGACTAAATAAATACTTCTGAGTTTATCCTTCAATAGCTGGGCAGAACAGGGACAGAAACTGCTTAAAGCTCATTTTATCTTTATGTACTTACCTATTAGATATTTATTCTAATCTTAGATCTCCTGCCGTAGTAGAGTATCTTGAATCCTGTCATTTTGCAGGCTTCCTGCATTAGGTTTGATTACTAAACAGGAAGCCATTTTCATAAAGATTCCAGTGCCTTACCACCCCTGCTTTCTGAAGAGCACTATGTGAAAACAGATAAACTCAGGCCCTGCAGTTTGAGTCCAGTAAGTCCTTATACAATTTCTTGATAATTGTTGAGCATGACATAATTAGAAATGCCCTCATGTGTCAAAAGGGTGGAAATGGTGCTTCTGTATGACAAAACCAGTTATGTTTGGGTATGTCTTCAAACTCATTTGTCAAAACTACATTCGTGGACAATATCAATGCAACTGTCAATGAAATCCTGCTCTTCTTAGCAATCATCACATGTTGGTTATATATTTGACACCATGACACTATTAAAATGATTTTTTCTTTGTCTTGATACTAGGGATAAACATGGACCTCAAATATGCTAGGCAAGTACGTTATCACTGAGATACATCCCTGGCCCAGCAACCTCTGATTAAAAGATAAAACCTATCTATGAAGATGTTCTTAATTCATTCAGTTCATTGGAGTACCAAAATGGGCTGTTACCAGTCCTCATGTAAGGAAGTCTTATAAATTACCACACATTTTTTTACTATAACAAATAGCTTTATTCCTTTATCGTATTTAAACTTAATAAATATTTAACAAATTTAAAACACAGTAAGGTACATACATGGTCACCATAACAAGTTAACAAAATTCCAATGTCTTTAAACAAGAGAAACTTACATTCTGTTGGGCAGGTCTCACTGAGCCAAACTCAAAGTGTAGCATCTTCAAGAGGTGCTAATAGACAATCTGCTTCCCAGTCCTTTCCAGGTTCAATAGGCTGTCTGGATTACTTGGCTTGTGCCCCTTGTTCTATCTTCACAGGCAGGATGCTATATCTGACCATTCTTCCTTCCAGTATTATAGCTTTCTCCCTCACCATAGCTAGAAAAACTTCATAACTCTTAACTACCCATGCAATTAAATTAGGTCTACATAGATTACCCCGGAGTACCTCCCTTATCTCATAGTCCTTAACCTTAATCATATCTCTAACATCCCTAAGGTTAAGATTTGCAGGCTCTTTTATTGTCAATGTATGTGGTGTGCATGTCTATATGAAAGTGTTCGTGTGTGTCTGTTGGTATGAAAGGTTGATGTTGGATGCTTGGTCACCTATTTCTGCAGGGTCTCTCAACTGAACCCAGAGCTCACTGGTTCACTTAGTCTAGATTATGAGCTTATTCTAGGCATCACTTGTCTCTGCTTCCCAAGCACCGAAATGACATGTGGACTGTTATCAAGTAGTCCTGACATTTATCTAGGTACAGGGGATCTACACTCATGACCTCATGCTTGAATACCAAGTACTTTTACTGCACACAGCAGCATGTGCTGGGTGCAATTTGCAGGTTCTTAATATTTGCACACAATGAGGGGCTATTGTGCTGTTGACCAAACAATCTACGTAAAATTTTCAAATCAACATCCTCACAGTGAGAATTTACAGTATTCCTAACTATTATGGTGTGGTGTATCCACCTTGTCACAACAATTAAAAGCTTCAAATAATCAATTAATTTTATTTATAGTCACACATATATACACTTAAAAAATACCTAAAAATATATTTATCTTTCACTTGGATGGGTAAAATATTCTGTGATCAGTTTGTTTGTGTTCCACACAGTGATTCCTGAGCAGATTTGTTTTCATTTTAAAGTCATAAATTCTAGGAAACTAATTCATCTAAACTTTGTTATGATACCTAACTGCATAGTAACAATTTTCAGATTACACCAGAAAGCAGCATAGAGAAACAGTGTGCCAATTACACATTACTACTCCAACAATAGGCTATAGCTTCACACTTCAACATTATGAAGTATGATTTCAGCACTGGAACGTTAGACGTTACACAAATTGTACTTAATATTTTTGCTTTGTTATAAAAAGTTGTTGTTGTTTTTTTTTTTAACCACAAAGAAGGCTTTACCTAAAGCCTGTTTAGTCAGGGACACAAACTTACTAAGTCAATGGCATCTGAAAGGACTTTAATAGAAAGGTATTTTATTAAGGCTCATAGGACAAAAACCAATCAACCAATGAACCAACCAACCAAACAAGCCCTACAAAGTTGATTTTCTTTAATTTGTTTTTACCAAGACATTTTATCCTCCTCCAGTTGGAATGTAAGTTTCCTCACTAGCATCAGTGTGAATGAATGTTAATATTACCCACACAACACAGTGTCAACATGCATCCTCAAGGTGCGTTTTCTACCAGGCCATTTATTTACAATCCAGTCTTATTGTTTGCATATTTTAAATCTGTGTAGGCATGCCACTGTAACACTGAAGGCTACAAGTAACATAAATTTAAAATACTTCAATTTTTAGAATCAGAAACTCATGAGTTAGGTATATTAAATTTAATTTGTAATATGAGTGTATTATTTTTTATTCGATATGTTTTTTAATTTACATTTCAAATGATTTTCCCTTTTCTGGCCCCCCATTCCCTGAAAGTCCCATAAGCCCTTTTCCCTCCCCCTATTCTTCCATCCACCCCTTCCCACTTCCCTGTTCTGGTTTTGCCCTATACTGCTACACTGAGTCTTTCCAGAACCAGGCCACTCCTCCATTCTTCTTGTACATCACTTGATGTGTGGATAATGTTTTGGGTATTCCAATTTTCTAGGCTAATATCCACTTATTAGTGAGTGCATACTATGATTAATCTTTTGAGACTGGGTTACCTCACTTAGTATGATGTTCTCCAGCTCCATCCATTTGTCTAAGAATTTCATGAAGGACTCTATTGTATATATATATACCACATTTTTTGCATCCATTCTTCCGTTGAGGGATACCTGGGTTCTTTCCAGGTTCTGGATATTATAAATAGGTCTGCTATGAACATAGTGGACCACGTATCCTTATTACCTGCTGGGGAATCCTCTGGGTATATGCGCAGGAGTGGTATAGCAGGATCTTCTGGAAGTGACCTGCCCAGTTTTCTGAGGAACTGCCAGACTGACTTCCAGAGTGGTTGTACCAATTTGCAACCCCACCAGCAGTGAAAGAGTGTTCCTCTTTCTCTACATCCTTGCCAACACCTGCTGTCTCCTGAATTTTTAATCTTAGCCATTCTGACTGGTGTAAGGTGAAATCTCAGGGTTGTTTTGATTTGCATTTCCCTAATGACTAATGAAGTTGAGCATTTTTTAAGATGCTTCTCAGCCATCTGAAGTTCTTTGGGTGAAAATTCTTTGTTTAGCTCTGTACCTCATTTTTAATAGGGTTATTTGGCTTTCTGTGGTCTAACTTCTTGAGTTCTTTGTATATATTGGATATTTGCCCTCTATCTGATGTAGAGTTGGTGAAGATCTTTTCCCAATTTGTTGGTGGCCTATTTGTCCTTTTGATGGTGTCCTTTGCCTTACAGAAACTTTGTGATTATATGAGGTTCCGTTTGTCAATTCTTGATCTTAGAGCATACACTATTGGTGTTCTGTTCAGGAACTTTCCCCCTGTACCAATGTCCTCAAGGGTCTTCCCCAGTTTCTTTTTTATTAGCTTCAGTGTCTGGCTTTATGTGGAGGTCCTTGATCCATTTGGAGTTGAGCTTAGTACAAGGAGATAAGGATGGATCAATTCGCATTCTTCTGCATGCTGACCTCCAGTTGAACCAGCACCATTTGTTGAAAAGGCTATCTTTTTTCCATTGGATGTTTCCAGCTCCTTTGTCGAGGATCAAATGGCCATAGGTGTGTGGGTTCATTTCTGGATCTTCAATCCTATTCCACTGATCTGCCTGCCTGTCACTGTACCAATACCATGCAGTTTTTAACACTATTGCTCTGTAGTATTGCTTGAGGTCAGGGATACTGATTCCCCCAGAATTTCTTTTGTTGTTGAGAATAGTTTTAGCTATCCTGGGTTTTTGTTATTCTAGATGAATTTGAGAATTGTCTTTTAACTCTATGAAGGACTGAGTTGGGATTTTGATGGGTATTGCGTTGAATCTGTATATTGCTTTTGGCAAAATCGCCATTTTAACTATTATTAATCTTGCTAATCCATGAGCATGGGAGATTTTTTCATTTTCTGAGATCTTCTTCTATTTCCTTCTTCACAGTCTTGAAGTTCTTGTCATACAGATCTTTCACTTGTTTGGTCAGTCATAGCAAGGTACTTTATACTCTTTGTGGCTATTGTGAAGGGTGTCATTTCCCTAATTTATTTCTCAGCCTGCTTATCCTTTGAGTAGAGGAAGGCCACTGATTTGCTTGAGTTGATTTTATAACCGGCCACTTTGCAGAAGTTGTCTGTCAGCTGTAGGAGTTCTCTAGTAGAGTTTTTTGGGTCACTTATGTAGACTATCATATCATCTGCAAATAGTGATAGTTTGACTTCTTCCTTTCCAATTTGTTTCCCTTTGACCTCCTTATGTTGTCTAATTGCCTAAGCTAGTACCTCAAGTACAATATTAAAAATATAAGGAGAGAGGGGGCAGCCTTGTCTAATCCCTAATTTTAGTGGGATTGCTTCAAGTTTCTCTCCATTTAGTCTGATGTTGGCTACTGGTTTGCTGTATATTACTTTTACTATGTTTAGGTATGGGCCTTGAATTCCTGTTCTTTCCAAGACTTTAAGCATGAAAGGATGCTGAATTTTATCAAATTCTTTTTCAGCATCCAATGAAATGACAATGTGGTTTATTTTTATATCATGAAAAATATAAGCCACTTCTATTGGGGGAAGAAATGACATGAAAGTTACCTAAAATGACATCTTAGCAAGCTACCAAGTATTCAGCTTCCTTTAATGGCTCTCAGAACATATACTCAGTATTAGGGGGAATATAAGTAACTAAAGTGTTTAATATTATCTGCACCCACATGCTGAGTCTAAAACATGAATCTTCAAAATACCACGGTTTGTGGTCTTTCAAAGCTGAACCTTAGCAGATTAAATTTTATTCCTTGGGATTATTTCCATTTAAATGGTATTGGGAAAAGGGCAGTGAACAGAAAGAGTAACAAACTCTAAGGAAGCTTTGGACCCTGAGGGCAGCAGGGAAGTTGAGAAATTAGGGGACCCCTCACTATCTACTCCTAGCTCCTCCATTCCCATAGCCCCAGCAGTCGTTGCTCCTGTTCATTCCCCTACCTACTTAAAAAACCATCCAGGCATACCACACAGGGAATGAAGGAAATATAGCACTGTCCATGAGGTCACGAATGGATTCTCAAAGAGACATGAAGTAGCTCAGAGGAGAATATGACCTTGGAAACCACACAAACTGTGTTTGAAATGTAACAAGAAATGAGGCTGCTCCCATGGAATTTGGGGAGCAGATGGCAACAGGGAAGAACAAGATGGGTGCTGCTGAAACACTTCATAAATAAATAAATAAATAAATAAATAAATAAATAAATAAATAAATTCAGGTAACACTGAAGAAAAAGCTTGCCTGACTCTGATCAATACCAAATCATCACACATGAGTGTGATGTATATATACATATATGTATACACACACACACACACACACACACATATATATATATATATAATTCTTTAGATGTAGAGGCAGCAAAGGCAGTTTGAAACTTAAGAGATTATTCTTTATTCTGAAAATGTTTTATCTATAATATCCATATTCCACTTACTTTTATAATTTCATGTAACTATATTATTCCAGCAAAATGCATTATTAATTATGTAATGTGATCTGATTTTTTCCATAAAAAATTAATTCTATAGAATTCAGCTAGCCTGGAAGTTTTCTTTTATTTAAGTTAGGAGTTTAAAAAACAAACAAATAAATCTACCAAAATTTAAAAGCAGCATATCTGTCAAAACTTTGGGATTCTAATTATTCAATAACTAGTATAAAACCCAAATAATAAATGATAGGCTAGTGTGACTTTACTAGTCCTTATCTATTTAGGGCTTGTAAATTCTTTAGTGTTTGTAATCAAATATAGATGGTTTCTGACATCCATATGACATCCATGTTTTACTGGACAAAAAGCATTTCAAAGACAGAGAGACGGGAGGGGAGGGGAGAGGAGGGGAGGGGAGAGAAGGGGAGGGGAGCAGAGAGGAAGGGAGGTGAGGAGAGGAGAGCCAGGTGTGCCTTTAATCCAGTAGAGGCAGGTATAACTCTGTGAGTTTGAGGCCAGCCTAGTCTACATAGTGAATTCCTGCACATTCAGGGCTATGTAGAGTCCCAGTTCAGACTATGATGCTCAGTTATCTTAATTACAAGATTATTAACTATAAGGACTATGTGCATTAACTATAAAGACTCTTATTTGAGAAGTTAGTGCTTTGTAGCTGGCAAATGGTATAAGCCACCAAATCAAAAGTGTTTGAGGTGGATCAGTTTAGAAATGGAGCAAACATTATTTCAGTAGTCAGAGTATCAACGAGTAAGAAGGCAGACAAAGCACCAGCAGAGTCACATTCTTCAGTTTCAGAGAGCAGAGATAAAGGAAGGACAGGTTAGCTTCTTTCAGAACAGTGACATCTGTGAGATCAAAAGAACCAGGACACGAACTCTCTGTTCTGGGTAGACCTCCATCTTCCACTTTTTCATAGACATCAAGTTGGTGCCACCCAAGGCCATATGGAAATCTATCACCTTCTGGGACAGTATATGAGGTGTGAGGAAGGAAATATTCAAGACAAAACGCCAGAAGGGGCTGATCTACGAAATACAATCAGCTTGTACAAAATGCCTTTGAACACTTTCCAAAGACAGAGATCTTTACCCATCAACTCCAAATATTTTGCTCTTTGCTAGAAAAACAGTACTTTAAAAAAAGGGGGGGGGGCAGGGTGGGAGGGTGGGTGGGTGATTACTCGAAAGCACTTTAGAACTCCTGATCATTCATTTCATGGACAGGAGACGAACAATGGAGCAAGGCCTTCAAACTGATTCCATTTTAGGAAGCCCGAAGCTCTCAGGGATCCTAAGAAAGTTACCTCGGTCTCCTTGCTTTCTACATTCATTTTTGTGTTTTTGCCTTTGTTACAATTTTTGCATTCTCCAAATTAATGGAGGTAAGGGAAAACAGTCTAAGCACAAGAGAAAAGAGGGAAAAACCTGACCTCTGAAGCTAATGCTTCATGCCCGCAGAACATATTCCGAGACTTGACTATTTAGGATTAATAAGTGCCCCCCCCCCCCGTATATGGCACTGTAATAAAGTAACAATAATGATAACAATAACGAAGGCGCCTTGATTCTAGTGCCTTACACCTTACTTAAAGTGCTTTAATGATTCTAATGGATTGAAGCATCCCTGTGAGATCAAAGGCAGATATTATCATTTCCAGTCTACATAAGAGAAAACCAAGGAAGAAAGGTTAAGTGACTTGACCAGGCCTCACTCATCAATACAACGATGTTCTGACAACGGTTAAGGGGCTACAAGCACTGTGCTGTCTACAGAGCTGCTCAGACCAACCTGGACACCAACAAAACATCTCTCCAGCTGGGAGTGGTACTGGCTTCTGAGAATTTAAAAAAAAATCCACTTAAACTTCTTTCCAGTGAAAACAAAAAATTCGCTAAAATGTCAGCCACAAACCAACTTTTGTACAACAACCTCCTTTCTCTCCACAGTTAAGATCTATAGACGCCGCCACAAATCACCTTGGTTTAAAAATCTCATTTTGATGTAAAGTTCAAAAATAAACAAAACTTGAAATATAGGGGACAGAACAGAGAATCCAGTCTTATATTCTTCTGCCTACTAGTTAATGGGAGAAAGTCGCAGAGCTTCTTACTTCCAAATGATAAAAATCTAACCTTCCTCCATGCTTTTACATCTGTTAAGCATGAACACAACACACCCAGCAAAAGAATGTTCAAGTACCATGTCACAAAAAGCAGCAAGATCTTTGTTGGATCTTTGTGTGGTTTTGGTATCAGTGTAATTGTGGCTTCGTAGAAGGAATTGGGTAGTGTTCCTTCTGTTTCTATCTTGTGGAATAGTTTGAAGATTATTGGTGTTAACTCTTCTTTGGAGGTCTGATAGAATTCTGCACTGAAACCATCTGGTCCTGTGCTTTTTTTGGTTGGAAGACTTTCTATGACTCCTTCTATTTCTTTAGGCATTATGGGACTGTTTAGATGGTCTAGTTGGTCCTGATTTAATTTTGGTATTTGGTATCAAGAAGTTAGACTCCAGAAAACTGAACAACCCTATTAAAAAATGGGGTACAGAGTTAAACAAAGAATTCTCACCTGAAGAACTCCAGATGGCTGAGAAGCATCTTAAAAAATGCTCAACATCATTAGTCATTAGGGAAATGCAAATCAAAACAACCCTGAGATTTCACCTTACACCAGTCAGAATGGCTAAGATTAAAAATTCAGGAGACAGCAGGTGTTGGAGAGGGTGTGGAGAAAGAGGAACACTCCTCCACTGTTGGTGGGATTGCAAATTGGTACAACCACTCTGGAAAGCAGTCTGGCGGTTCCTCTGAAAACTGGGCACCTCACTTCCAGAAGATCCTGCTATACCACTCCTAGGCATATACCCAGAGGATTCCCCACCATGTAATAAGGATACATGCTCTACTATGTTCATAGCAGCCCTATTTATAATTGCCAGATGCTGGAAAGAACCCAGGTATCCCTCAACAGAAGAGTGGATGCAAAAAATGTGGTATATCTACACAATGGCGTACTATTCAGCCATTAGAAACAATGAATTCATGAAATTCTTAGGCAAATGGATGGAGCTAGAGAACATCATGCTAAGTGAGGTAACCCAGACTCAAAAGGTGAATCATGGTATGCACTCACTAATAAGTGGATATTAACCTAGAAAACTGGAATACCCAAAACATAATCCACACACCAAATGAGGTACAAGAAGAAAGGAGGAGTGGCCCCTTGTTCTGGAAAGACTCAGTGAAGCAGTATTCCGCAAAACCAGAACGGGGAAGTGGGAAGGGGTGGGTGGGAGGACAGGGGAAGAGAAAGGGGCTTATGGGACTTTCGGGGAGTGGGGGGCTAGAAAAGGGGAAATCATTTGAAATGTAAATAAATTATATCGAATAAAAAAATTAAAAAAAAAAGAAAACAAAAAGGTCAAAAAAAAAAAAAAAAAAAAAAAAAGCAGCAAGATCATCTTTAGGCAAGGCCCGGCATCAGCAAACAGAAAAGTAAGACATCTATTGGTCTTATTAATATTTGTATCTGTCATGTCCTTTTTTGGTAAACACTAACTCCTCCCCACTAAGAAAGGAACAAATAATCTAACCCTAACATGAAGTCTCTTTACCACTCATTTACTTAAGCTATCAAATATATGATTAGAATTAAAATCACAACTGGAATTGGTTCCTAATAAAAGTTACCCTTGCTCTCTTTCCCACCCACACAAAAGTAATTCTGTTTAGAAACCTTTTGGGTTTTTTTGGCACTACCCCATTCTTGGGGTGTGTAGCTCAGTCACTGCCAGTAATTGCTTCCATATAATACTGTGTTTTCAAACATGTTTGCACACTTCTGATGATGCATAACATTTATATTGCATTTAAAACTCCAGACAGGCACACAGATTTATTTTGTGTTAAAAAAAAACAGCCTATCGAAATGTACCAAAGTGAACACCGGAGAAATATTCAATTCTAAATATTTAGCCTTAGGAAGGTTCTGAAAATTAATCAGAAATATAAACACCCATTTAGGAAGTAACTCGACCTAAAAATCTGTGACAGAAGATATGAATATATATCCTGCCATAGACACAAATTACTATTGCTCAGATCTGCACACCATAAATAGGCTGGTTAATCATTATTTTACTTAAGGTAATTTCATTGACCCCTTTATAGTTACTAGTAAAACTAGTAACCGCAGCTCATATTTCATTCCTCAAAAAGTACAAATAAAATCTTTTACCTACTTCAACACAGAAATATACTTCTTAACAGGTTATTATCCTACATATAATACGTCTAATAGTAAACAACAAATTCTGTTTCTAAACAACAAACATAGTGACATAATTTTTAAGATTCTGTATAACTTCAATTTGAATCTTTTAGGTTTGCAAAAGTCTACATGGTAAAGTCTTAGTGGTCAACCTATAGTTGTCCTGGGAGGGATGGAATATTTGGTAGGTGGTCCCCAGTGGGAGAATGTAGGCTCCCTGATGCTGTGTCCTTTGAAGGGACACTGGAATCTCAGTTTCTTCCTAACTCTCTACACTTCCATGAGGTGAACAGAGCTTTTCTACTATACCACACATACCGGGCTACTACAGAACCACAGCAACAGAGCCAAGTGACCAGGAACAGAAACCATGAGCCCAAATAAACCCTTCTTCTAACATGACTAACTCTGATGTTTGCTATAGTAGCAGGACACTGACCAAGAATATCTAAATTCGCTAACTACATTGCTCTCCATGGTCCAGCGATTTCATAGTTGGGTTGATTCTGCCTTCTTAGATAAGCACATGTCTATGGAAGAACATAAAATCCCTCCCCATCCAAAAGGATGGGAGCAAACATAAGAGAGGAGGTGAGGAACTAAGAGGAGATGAGGAGGTAAACAGGAAGAAGGGCTGTGGGAACTGAGCAAAGGGGAAATAGTAAGGAAGACAGAGGAGGGGGAAACAAAAGGGAAGAGAGGGAGGGAGCTGGGCCTGTCCCAGGAAGCACAGGATTCATCATCTCTGCCATCTGAGTCTTGGTAAGTAACACATCCAATCCCAGCTCTTGATCTAAGGAAAGGTAATGACTTCTGTACATAAAGAAGGAACAAAAGCAGCTAAGGGTTCATTTTATATTATTCAAGATCTATCATGCATACATTCTATGCCACGCTGGTCCAGAGCCTTTGGAGGGATTTCTGCTCCTAATATGGTAATCACATAAAAAACAGACAAACTTTAAGGAAAAATCCAAAGTCATCAGAAGTTTTCGAGTGTCATGATATGATTTTATAAATTCAAAATGTGATTAGACTTTGATTCTGAATAAGGGCTCTATCACAGGACCCTAATTTTCTCAAAATATTCAAGCAAAATTTTAGATGTATCCTGGAGCAACACACCCTCATGAAATGAATACAACCTAAATTCTTTGATCCAGAAGTTACAATGGCATTAATATTACTAAACCTATTATTAAATTATTTAATTGTTAATCAATGTCTAGAATGCACAAATTAAGCTAAGCCTTCCAAAAAGAATCCTTGACTTATATGACACTAAAGCTAAGGGCTCAGGTATTGAAATGCAATGGTGCAGAATTACCACCTGGCCCTCCACAGCCAAACTCTAAAACCCCCAAAGTCTTCTAGTCAAAGGAACAGCTTTTCCCTCATGGACTATGATCATTCAGAGATGAACTTTAATTAAATCCAGGCAATGAAACTGTGTATTAAATGTAGTGTGTTAAGTCCAAGCCTTCTTCCTTCCAAATCAGAGCATGCTCACAACATCCTAATGCTTCCTGTTAGGTCTACATATTAGCAGCGATGTAAATGATATCACTTTTCAACCTTAGCAGTGAATTTCTTCACTTTTTAGGGCTTTCTGTCCCACCTTTAATGTTCTTTTAATGTAGTTTTTCCTGTGTGATATATCATATTTATCTCCATAGCAATCCATCACTATTTCCTTTAATTTAAGCTACACAGAGACTGATTATCCACAACAGCCTTTCCCTCCTGTGCTTCCTCTAACAGTATATTCTTTATATGCAAACACAAATAATGTGCATGACAGCCAGCTGCGTCTTTTTATTCCATCCTCCCGGCTGTCAAACAGAAGTTGTTCAAATCCAAAAGGTCCAAATTGCCACGTCTCTAGTAAGTACAGTGACTACAAGATCTGATAAGGAACAGCACACCGAGCTAAACTTGGATCCGATGAACCAAAAGCATCGAACAACAGTTTCAACTCATTGCTTTGAAATTTCTCTATCACCGCCTTTTCTTTTCTGGGCTCAATCTTCTATTCCACCAGTAAACTTGACATACAGACAATTACCTGTTTTGTAGCTCTGATTTCTATTGCTTTACGGACTAGTTTTGATTTTACTATGTATTTTCTCAATCACATTTTAAATTCCAATTGTGATAAAAAAAAAACTTTTACAAAATGCTATTAAAAATGCTCTGAGGAATCTGGGGTATCTGCTCAGCAGTTATGAGCACTGGCTATTCTTCCAGAGAACCTGGGATCAATTCCCAGCATGAACGTGGCAGCCTCCAACCGACTGTATCTCCAGTTCCTACATCTCTGTCTAGACTCTACAGGCACCAGGCATACACAAGGTACATGAACACATATGCAGGCAAAACATCCACACACATAAAAATGACCAAAATGAAAAAAAAAGCTACTTTGACTATTATTAAATGCCTATATAGAAGGCATTTAAGTGGTGACAGTTCTAATACTATAAACTGCTTAAATATACTAAGAGCATGCCTGCAGAACTAGAATCATGTGGCAATCACTTGATTTCCAAAAAAAACAAAAACAAACTCTTAAGAGTGTAAGGAATGAAAAGGTATGTGTCTTGGGTGAAAAAACCCTAGATTTTTAAGTAAGACTTTGTTCCTGAGTCTTCTCCACACCACTAGCCCTTCCTATATTTTATCAATATGATTTTTATTTTAATTTTTGTTATTATTTTATATGTTTGGGTATTCTGTCTGCATATATATCTGCACCATGTGTGTGAAGTGTCCTCAGAAGCCAGTAGAGGGCATTGGATCCCCTAAATTTAGAAGTTACAGATGGTTGGGAGCTGCCATGCAGGTGCTGCGAATTGATCCCAGCTACTCTGGAAGAGCAGTCATTGTTCTGTCCACTGAGACATCATTACAGCCCCTGCTTCTGCTTTTTCTTAAATGCCATATCTTCTAAAACAGGGCCATTATTTGTCTTATGTACTCTTATAAAGAGAAAAGAAATAAGGATAAAAAAGTACAGATAATCTAAACATTATTTCTACATTCCTTTATAGCAATTACTCTCAAAGCATGGTCTCAAGAGGCTGTGTGGCACAGTGGTAGAGTACTTGTTTGCTATGCCATAGCCCCGTGTATGGTACTGGAACCAGCAACAGCATATCATTGAGATGTAAATTCTCAGGCTGTGGCACAGATCTACAAATCAGAGAATGTGAACAGGGCCCAGCACTTTGGAATCAAGCATGATGTGCTAGGAATGAGGTCAAGTTCAATCAGCATGACCAAGTATGAACACAACTGTGGGTTCAAGGCCCAGAACCCCTATGAAACTCCATGAGCAGGTGATTCTGACACATGCTAAACTATAAAAACCATGCCCTTAAACTATTCAATGTGATATGATTAAGTGTGTACTGTTTAAGATATTTAATACTCTTTAAAAATTTATTAATTTGCCACAGGCAAATGTAAAAGATACAAAAAGAAAAAAAAAACACTACTCAATTGCTGAAAACATCTTTAATATTATTTAATATCCAAATTTAGAGCAATAGATGATAAACTTTAAAACTGTCTTTCAATTGTACTATATAATGTAAACCACTCAATTATTTTTTATTTGAATGAAAGAAAGCACTCTACACATAATTAATACAATTAAACACTTAATTTCAAATCTGAGATAATGTGATAGAAAAATAATGGGAACAGTGTAATGAAATTAATCATAGGGGTCTGAGAAGAAGCCACAGCCACTCTGAAGGAAGGACTGCTTAAAGGTAACCGCTAAGCAGGAGCAGCCACGTGTGACAGGTAAAGGTGACAAGGACAGCTTTGCCAAGGTAAACAGAGGTAAGAGAGTGAGAAAACTGGAAACCTGGACCTGAGGAAGAGCAAAATAAAGTGAAAGAATTGGATGTTTGTTCTGCCTTTAAAGTGTAACATCATAAAGACTTGGAGGAATTATGGTCTCTGCAAGCCGTGACCTCAGGGTGTACTGAAGCCAGGCAAGGATATTACACAGAATTCCAAGCGTCATGAAAACAATATTCTGAGACAAAGATGCAGACATTGGGAGCTAAGCCCTAAGATAGACAGCTTGGCAGGTAGAAGTGCTTGCTAACCAGTCTGAAATCCACACAGTCAAAGGAAAGCAGCAGCTCCAACAGACTGTCCTTAGATCACCACCACCACACACCCACACACACAGAGACAGATAAATGTAAAAATACATCTACAGGATGCAATGATATATTATCATAATATATAGATCATTTTCAGTTTTAAAATGTTATTATCAAACTGATCTGAGTTACTGTAGTCAAATCAATAACCTAAAATAAAAATGCAAAAGTCACAATTTACTAAGCCTGTATTATGTCAGAAACTTTCACATACAATAGAAGAGAGGACAAGGAAGCAGGTCTTAATGTGAGACAGCCATGAGATTATACTAAGGATTTCTGATCCCTGAGGATAGGGATATGTGTGTATATGTGTGTGTTTATGTATGTACGTGTGTGTGTTTGTGTATGTGTGAGTTTGTGTGTGTTTATGTGTGTATGCGTGTATGTGTGTGTATGTGTGTGTTTGTGTGAGTGTGTGTGTGTGTGTGTGTGTTTGTGTGTGTGCATTCTTTTGCCTGCTTTTAGGGACAGTATTATTATAATAATAAAAATCCAATGACTAAACAAAATATATTGCTGCTGCTGTCTGCTGATAGAGTAATCCCAGAAATCATGAATTTAAGGCAATAGGTTGACTATAGAACAGACACTGACTCTAAGACTACAAACAAACTACGAACAATGAGCAATTTTGATTCAGTATCTACTCAGTATATGGAGAAGCAAAGGAGACTAAGCGCTCTGGTGAGTCTGACAGGTCGACTGGTCATGTGATCCTGTTTTCAACATGAGACCTCTGCGACTCACTGCATTCTCTCAGCATTTACTCACAAGCACTCTCAACCCTAACAAACTCTCAAGCTCCTAAGGTTGACTGAGGTTCTGAGAACTTCAATCCTTCCTCATTTTATTATGTACGACTCCCCCAATTAGCTTAAATGTTAAAATATATCTAGTTCATCAACTGATAAATAGATAATGGAGACATGATATATTGATAGAATACTAGCATGTGGTGGTAGAATAAAGTATTGGCATCAGCCAAGGCTTCTAATTTTTTCTACTCACAATTCATTTTCTATCAAAACATTTTTATATAATTCTAAGTGTACAGATGCATAAGATGCATATTGAAAACAATAATAAAATTATTTAAAAGATTCTTTGGTGCATATATATATATATATATGTATGTATGTATATATATGCACATATACAAATGTGTTCATTTATTGATGGAAATTTGCATACAAAGATGGACATGGTTTTTGTTGATGCTTATTTTTACATAGGGAATTAAATCTTGGCTACTGCAGGATGCAGAGATTAAACTTCTTCAGGGAGAGGTGGTCTTTGATTTATAATGACCAATGCTGAGGATGCCACTTCACATAATACATGATAAAACATGATGTAAGGATGTTTTGGGCCATCTTAGAAATGGTTGGAAATTCTGTTCTACCCCAAGCCATAGTAATTTTTCATGAAATTCAGAAAAGCTACTCATGATGCCTATTTCCTGTTGAGGAAGGGTGGGTAAGACGGGGTCTTACCCCCCCCCCCCAGCTCTTCACAAGCACACTGCACACCTGGTTCTGCCTCCACCTCCCAAGTGTGCACTAAGACTCACCAACAAACAGCAATTTTGAAATCAAACATTCTAACACAATAATATCCCAAATGCTCATTAATACTCATTTGTACTTAAATGCTAAAAAAACGATGGTAGAAAAATACTAAAAGTGTTTGTTACCATAATTAAACCATCCTGTTTCTGTAAAAGTCGAAACTTCAAGGTTTCGTAAAAGCACTGAATTTAATAATTGCATACAATAGTTTCAATCCTGAGCTGAGGTATGTCAGGCCACCGGTGAGCCCACAGGGTGTGAGGGACTATAGAAGACGTTGCAAATCTTGTGCTTCCGAATGCAGACTGCAATGAAGTGACAGGGCACCACAGTGCAAGCAAGACCACAGACACACAATAAACTCATCACGTGTTTGCTTTTGAATCATCAGGGATTTTGTTGCTGTATATTCAGGGTCTTCTGCTTTGGCCAAATTTACTGCAACCCCCATATTGAAGTTACATAATTATCCACAGTTATGCACAGATATGTTGTGAATGATGCTTTAAAATGGTCTGCAAATGAAAGAAGATTAATGCAAAATAACATAGACAATTCCATTTGTATGAAATTACCAATAGACAGAAACATAAAGAAAGATTTATGACCACATACATTCAGAGAAAACTAATATTGAAAGATGACAGTTAATGGTATGCATTTCTTTTGGAGCTTCAAACTGTGGTTTATTTGTCCAGATTCAATACAGATTCATTTTTAAATTTACTCTATCAACAAGGCATCTTAGAGACTGATGGTTAAAAATATCCAATTCAAATTTTCTAAAACAAACACTTATTTCTGTTGTGGAAGAAAGGATCTCAAAGAACACATTCTCATCTTCTCATCAGGTAAGATGCAGAGCAAAGACTTTCCTGACCTAAAATGAGAGCTCTGGTTGAGGACATGGAGCTTTGGTTGCCTTGAGTTTTAACGGTGTGTCAATTTTCACCTTTCTGGAACTAAAGAATATGGAGACAGAGGTGCCGTTTCTTCCTGGAAGTCTTTGGACTGCACCCTGTCTGTGTAGACAGGTCCATAGTGTGTAGACTGGTGACTATCTCCTTTATTTCTCTCCTCAGCTTCATTCACAGTTACCTAGAGCACACACAATGTCTCTGTTTTATTCACAGCCATAGTTCTTACCAAGCAGTATCATTTTTTGCTGTTGTTTTGTTTTACGGATTTCTGATCCAAGGACAGCCTTTACCCTAGAGCTACAGCAAGCCTATGACCAATATTTGAGAGGGGGAGGGGAAGAGGGAGGAAAAAAGGGAGGGAGAGGGAGACACAAGATTCATATATGAATGGATGAATAGGTAAAAGGTGCATTTCAGGGAAAAGACTGACTAATTCTTAAAAGGATTTATTCAGAAGCAAACCATGTGAGCATATCTCATGTAATGAACAAAATCAGAATACAATCATCTAGGACTCTGGGCAAACAGAGGTCTCATATTATTCCTGTCTTAAGAGAAAAAAAATCCTGAAAGTATGACTACAGAAACTTAAATGTAACCAGTGACAGGGTACTAAATATGTTAATATCATAAACACATAAACCGTAAATGATCAGAAGTTAGGAACAATTAAGGGAAACAATTAAAATAGAATTGTATCATATTTCTTGAATTTCTCAAACATTAAATTCAGATGTTGCTTTTACTCATAAGCTCTGAAAAAGCAAATAATATTTTCTACATACTGTTCACCATAAATCTTAACTTACCATTCAAATTTAATCTAAACACAAACATAACCCTAAAACCTCTGCCAGGCCCACAAATACTCAAGACAACCACAATCTGATTTCCAGGACAGCAGTTTTAACTTTACAAGTACAATATTTATACTGAGGAGATAAATCATGTAAATCATAATGGCTTACGCTTGTATCATATCTAAGCCTGCACTTTTGCATTCTCCAAGATTTCTACACATTTACCCATAGCTCAGTTGGTCTACTGAAACAATTTTACAGTTCAGACAGTTGGATATTGATTAAGATTTAAGATCTGTTTGGGAAAAGCTTTAAACAATATCATTCAGATTACTTACTTAGCACTTGATCACAGTGTCTATACAACAAACTCGAATTTAAAATTCATTCATAAATTCAGCCTCTATTGAAGCCACTATACCATTCACCTTCTTTCCATGCTGCCTTAAAATATTAAATTCAAACATCAAATTCATATTTAAATTAGATCAGTCTTAACTAATATTAGTTGACAACACAATTAGCCAAAAGAATAGTGGTAATCTTTCCAGACAGAAATATTAAAATCCTTTTAAATGTATGAAATCTTTATTGCAAGTGTTTGTTTTGATGCAGGGCCTCAAATAGCCAGGGTGGTCTTGAACTCACTGTATAGCTGAAGGTAATCTTAAATTAGGTTATCCTGTGAATGAGGGTAACCTGTTCTACCTCTCAGCATGGAATCTGCAGGTCTATGTCACCATAAAAGGTCTATACAGTGCCTCTACCATACCTGGCTAAAGTTCTTCCAGGACTTTAAAACCTAGTTCAGAGCAGTACATAAATATACTAGCAACTCTACTAAAGGAACAATTGTGATAAGGAAAGGACAAGATTAAGAAACTAGGGAACACTAAGCCTGGTACCAAACAGGTAAAGACTATCAGAGAAAAGTGAATGCAGACAGGTAAGCTGCCCTACACTCAAAAGAGGCTCTGGCTACACAGCTGAGGAGTTTGCCCAACGAAGAGCAACGAAACTGTCAGAAGATTTTCTTTGAAGTCTCCAACCCCAAGAAGACTGTCCTGTAGAGAAACTGAAGGCGACCTGAGCAGCAAGGTAACACGCCAAGAAAGGGCTCTGAGCAGGGATAAAAATGCACCACCAACCAACCCCAGCCCTCCAGTTCCAGCCACTACAACTCAGGGTTCAAAAGACATTCAAAGGGGAAGCAGCTGCAAAGGACGTGAAATGAAAACACTGTATTTAATGTCCAAACGGTGAGAGCTGGACGTTAGCACAGAATCCGCACTTCTACAGTGGGGACTTTTGGGGGGAAAAGAGCACGTTTTCAGTTCACAGAAAGGCCTAGGACCTTAAACAAACTGTGCCGAACCCATTTACCTAATAGATAAGGTTAAACTTGGGCCCATACTTAAGCCTTCAGTGTAGTGCAAACGTGCCTTAAAGTATCCCACTAGCAAAGGATTACACAGGGCCTTCACATCCTATCTGACAGGGCACACAGCTATTCTGTATTTCACGAAGGCCTCAATTATTCTAAGAAGGTAATATCACACATGGAAGGATTTGGGCCACAAACACATAAATGGGTCATGAACTAAGATGCACTAAGGTTTGCACTGTTTACTTCTTGAAGGAGCTATTCAAGAACACATTCTTGAGCCAGAGATGGAACTAAATGGATGCAAAGGAAGAGGGAAGGAGGAGGAAAGAAGGAAGAGAGGGGAGCAGGAGGGAAAAGAAGGAAGAGGCAGAGGGAAGGAGGAGCATACATTTACCAGGTCCTTTAGTCACTCCTTGGATAAACCATAAAAAGCTGTAAGAGAAAGCATGCAGGGCTATTGCTACACATAGACAGTTGTGTGCACACTTAGCATGCACAAAGCCCCAAGTATGGAGTAAAGGGCCAACAAAAGGAGGGAAAGGCTCTAGAAGGGAAGGGAAGAACAGAGGCCTGGGGGGATATAAACACACACATGCCAACCTTACAAAAGCAGTGGCCATGTGCACACACTACCAGACCTTCCCGGAACCAGAACCGGAATCGGAATGGAACCACACACACACCCCTCCCGAGCATCTTGTACCATTTTACCTACTTAGGTAAGCAGACCTACAGTTCAACTGCTCCAGGACCGGCAAAGAAAAGGATCACAGAACCTGGGATGCCAGTGTTGTGTCAAGAAGCAGACTCTTCTGAATAGCACCAAAAAAAAAAAAAAAAAAAAAAAAAAAAAAAAAAAAAAAAAGAGCTAAAATTGCCCAACAAAATGCAAGGCAACAGGAGCTGAGTGGCTTATCCTGGCTGATTACTGTTCTAAGACTCTCATCGACGTGGGTGAAATACAAAGAAAGTGTGTGCTGGTTTTTACAGAAAACATATGGGAACTTACCTGGGGAAATTTACTCTCTCTTAACTAAACAAGGACTCTTTTCAGGTATTTTGAGTTGAAATTGAGAAGGACATTCTTAATTGTAGAAAAATATGGAGGAAAAAGTCAGCAACTAGTGAATATAATGCACTGGTATTCTCCTTCATACCTGGCATGAGGGTTAGCTTTTGTCAGCTTGACACACACTAGTCACTGGGGAAGAATGAACTGAATGACTCCTATCAGTTTGGTTTGTAGGCATGTCTATGTGACAGCTTCTTGGGGGCTGAGCTACATGGAAGGCCCAGACCACAGCGGGCAGTGCCATCTGTAGGCAGGTGGTCCTAGGAGGTATGAGAAAGGTAACTGAACATGGGCCTGGGAGCAAGCAGCAAGTGTCGTTCTGCTGAGGTTCCCATCTTTGATCCTGCTGGAGCTCCTGCTCTGACATCGTCAGTGATGGACAGTGATCTGGAATGTGTAAGCCAAGGAAGGCCTTCCCCCACAAGTGCCCACAAGCGATGTTTAACACAATAGAAAGCAAGCCAGGAGCATGGGTATCTGGCAGCAGCTAGAACAGTACTTTACATACAGAGACCTGGTGGATGGGTCAAGCAAATAGAGAGGGCAGCCTAGAAAAGATAACGGGGATTCCAGGCTCCCTGGGAAAAATAAGTGGCAGAGAGCACAGGAAGAGAACAAATTAATGTATTCCCAGGCAAGAGAGGGCCAGGGCCAAGGCATAGAATGGAAAGGAACACCAATTTCGTGAGTCTTCCTAGATGAGCGGCATCTCTCTGTCCCCTGACATGAGACCAGCAACAAGCCAACCTAACACCTCCTTCAGCGACCAGGGCCTCTGGCAGGAGAATCGAGTTTACTCCAAGACACCATGATCATCTTAAAGTCTCCTGAAGACCTTGCTCTTAAAATGAAGGACACACAATGAGTTTCCTGAGCGTCCTTCAGGCACTCACTAATATGCTAGAACTCCGAAGGCCACACATATACACAGCAGAATACAGAGTCTCAAGCAGACTGCCTGAGTGTGAGTCTCTGTTCCCCTACCACCAGCGATCAGACCTCAGGCTAAATTGCCCTTGCCTCAGTTTCCTGCCTATAACAGACAAGAAACCGTCTTTTCTCTGATGGACCTATCCCTAAGTATAAAATGTACTTCAGCTATAACTCTAGTTACTATTTTGTAATTAATGATAGTATCTTTCCAGCATGAGTATTTATATGAACAAACTACCTTTTGGTAAATGTTTTTGTGGGAAGTACAGCTATTCTGAATACCACCTCTTAGAGTACTTCACCCCCTATGCCACAGACAAACAACTATTAATCAAGCTAGAATCTCCTACTTAGCTTGATGCAGCTTCAGGAGTCTGCTGATGAGGATTACACAAAGGATGAGTTAGTTGATCATGGCCCAAGAATTACCAATGCTTCATTACTTCACCATTATGTCTTTGCCACAGAGTTCAATCTAGTTTGTGTACTGTACCTTTAAAAATATGGTCCCAGGAACAGGGAGTATGTTTCAGTTGATGGACACTTGGAAAATACATGACTATATGATGAACTCTGGGTTTGATTCCCCAGTACTAAAAATAAAGGTTAAAAAAAATCCATAGAATCCCAATTGGTAGAAGATTTACCAAGATCTTTACAAAAGAGCCTATAACTGGTTTGGGACTACCGAACCCTTGACTTGCAGCTCTAAGGGGCCCCCAATTCACCAACATCTCAGTGACATTTATGCTGTTGTTCCCTGTGGGAAGCAATGGAAAACTTCAGATAAATTGAGATAGGTCCCTTTTCATTATTCTTTAACAACTTTATACATGCATTATATTGAATTTTAGTTATTTTAACCCCATTATCATCTCCCAACACTGAGCCCCCTCATTCTCACTTCTCCCATTTTCATATCCTTCTTCCTTTTCTTTCCTTTCCTCTCTTTTTTTCTTTGTCTTTTTTTTTTTTTCTGTAACCAACTCAATTTAATTAAGGTTGCTTGCAGGGGCATGAGTTAGTGGTTATTTATTGAAGCATGGGCAGTTTGGCAATGGCTATAATTATGAGAAGAATGATTCTTCCTCTTCTAGCAACCATTAACTGCCAACAGCTCATCACGAGGCCGCACAAGCCCCTTCCCCACATGTACAACAGTGTGAATTCAGGAGCACAATGGCATTGCCATCGCCAGAAGGCAGCAAAGATTGGTCCCTATAAACATGACACCTGATTTAACAACAGGAGTGATCCAAAGTGCGGTACCAGTACTGGAAACACATTACTGTGGTGACGAGGTGGAATGGAAAGAAAAGGAGCCATGTAATGAAGCAAAATCAGAAAAGTAATGCCAGAAAAGTAATTTAGGCAAAGAGCAGAGAACAATGGGAGAAAGTAACTTCCTCACATGCTCCATAGCCTGCTGGGCTTCACCTCTGGATAATCCTCTCTCCTCACCACACTAGGCCAGTCCCCCCCACCACCTGTGGCAGCTCCTAAGGGCCTCAGCTGAGACATGTTTCAGCTCCCACAGGATTCTTGAAGCCAGGACTCACGCTGAATGTTGAATGTGTACTCCCGACCAGAGCCTAGCCAGGTTACAATAAGAGCCCTCCCTACTCTATCTTCAGGCAAGTCTTACAGTTTGGCTTAAGCCCCAAAGGTTCTTACATGCAACAACAGTCATGAATCTCAAATGAAACCACCACACTTACAAATACACACTGTATGATTTACATTTGTATCACATTCCGAAAAGACTAAACTACAGGGGTGAGAAAAATATTGGTGATACCAATAACGGGAAGGAGAATAGACGTTATTTTTTCCATCACATAGGGGTAATTTCAAGGTGTGTTGTTTAATTTACAAACAAGAACACTATATTGAACAGTGCATAGTGCTCACTAGGTAGCTCTTCTGTGGCTTGATGAATTCTTTGCTTTCCCAACTCCACACAGTTCTGACACCAGTACGAGGCTTGATGTGCCCTTGGTCAGTTACCCTGTTCCAGGAATCCTGTTTATAATTAGTTCAAATCTTATTTTCAGTGTGAATACTTTTTCTTTGCTTCACTTTGAGCTTTCTTGACAGATTTCTTTTCTATTATCACTTCTTTTGACCTGTCACATGAGTTTATCAAAGACAAGGGGACAACATAACTACATGCCTGTCTGCTCATAAACCAACAGAAAGAACTAACACCACTAATACAGTGAATCATAACTCATTAACATGACTTCTGATATAATTAGACTCTACTGATAGGGAACTGGTGTTAATTAACCATGGCAAGTAAAAGCCAAAGTCATGTAAAAGAAGAAACAATTATACTTAAAGTAATTTTAAAATGAATGAACTGAATCACCACAGATTTAAGAAATAGGACTTGAGTACCTTCCTACATCTTATAATAATCAAAGAAGTGGGGAGGTCCCTGAAGACGCAATTCCATCTAGATTAATAGATGAGAAGAAATTTGTCCTACAATTCCAACTCTGATACCAGTAACAAAATTATGGGTACTATTATATTTTTATGACATTCCTTTTACAAAGTCAGTAATATTTTTTCATTGGTTGAATGGACCAAGAGAGAATAATATTAGACAATACTTGTAGAAATTCAACCAGACACTATCATACAAATATACACAGCGACTGCAACTGGTACTATTCTCTAATGTGCTCACAGAATCCTCGTAGCCACCCACAAGGCAAGTAGCATTATAATCACCTGTATGTATAGCAGAATGCCAGAGAATAAGGAAGTCCAATAATTCATCTACAGATAGGCCAACAGTAAGCAATAAAGCCAGGATTTGAACTCAAAAAGCAACTTCACAAATCAAGCTGTTCAAAATGCTATTTCTCTCTGCTTTCTGTACAAAATAAACACAGTCATCAGGAAGGGTACCCAGTACTGATGCCTAGATGTTGCACAGATATCACTTAGTGATGTTCAACACCACACACAGTTTGCTCTCCTGGGACATCAAGTACAACAAACAATGACCCACTGAGTTAGAAAAACCATTCCAAGATGCTAAGGGTGGCAGGAGAACAGAGTGAAAAAAAATTCAAAATAAGTCCATTATTTTATTCTATGGAAAACTGACATAAATACAAGAAGATCACTAAAAAAATTCGCTTTGTAAGACTAGAAAAAGTCTTGTATTTATCATTAATGTGTCTAAGAAGAGTGCTGTTACAACAAGGTATGGAACATCAACAAATTCCACTGACATTTTCAATACCTCTGACCCTGAAAGTTAATCATACTGCTTGCAGAGGTCTGATCTCACAAGAATTCCATAAGGAGCAGGAACGTGAGGGCCTAATAAGGATGTGTGACACAGGAGCAAAAGGATTAGTTAACTAAAATAAGTGGATTCCTCTCTAAATATAATCCGCTCATAAGGACATTTAGAACATTTGTATCTCATTAGGGGTATTAAGTGAGGAAAAGAGTCTCAGTACCAAACAATCCTAATTATAATTCATCTTAGGAAATAAAGTGAGTTTTCGTAACTGAAATGGAAAATGTATGGCAGGAAACATCTTTAATATAATAACAGAACTGTCACCAAACTCAGACACTAAAGCAAACATGGCAGGCTAAAGGAACACAATGAAAACTAACTAACTGCTCTCAGAATGACAATGGCTTTTCATGTTTCTCAAAACATGCTTCTTCCTCTGTCATCATAACAACCCAAAGCAGAAGTAAGATGACCAAGAAAAAGAGACTCAGTTTGTAAGCAGCAGGAGACATACTAACGGTTTACCTTAACACATCTTCCATGAAGGTGACACAAGAAGTAAAATCAAGGCAGTTAATAAGGCAACTTCACCATCAGTGGGCTTCCATGTGGGGAAAACTCTGTCTACTTCGCCATCTCACCAGAAAGGAGAGCTTGCCAACCAAGTATTGCAACAATAAATAAATAAATAAATAAATAAATAAATAAATAATAAATAAATAAATAAATAAATAAATTCTATAGAAATGGAATGCATGGTGTGACTTCTTGTTGTTAGATGTTCAAAGACAATTTTACTAAAATTGAAAAGAGAAACTTGAAAGCAGGTAAGCTGTAAACCTCAGCAGCTGTCACAGAATTGAACAGGGAAGGGTTTGAGTTAAGCCAACATGGAGGTCAGCCACCTGGCAGATAACAGCTACAGGGCAGACACAAAAGCTTTAAAGAAAAGGAGACCTAAAGGACTAGAGAAAGCATATTTAGCTCTGGCCAGCAACCTAAAGACAGAAGAGAAGAAGGAGGAATATATATGTTCCGTTTTGAGTCAGAATTCACAATGGCAGGCAGACCCAGCATAAGCTGATGGTAGCTCTGTAGCTTCTGCATCGAGGATGCGAATTCCAGGAAGGGAACGTAAGATAATAAAACAGTAGGTCAGAGGTGATGCCCAGTGTTGGGTATCCATCACAGCTTCGGCCTCTTACTGTGGTAAGAGTCTCCCTCAGAAGGTAGGGCTGTCTCATTGCCTTTTTGAGCTCCACAGCCTTATTGCAAGCAGTTAATTTTCTAAATTTCAGATAGGAAGTAATCACTACCCTCTCCTAGCATAGTTCCTCTCAGGAAGCACTGGAGAAAACTTGGTCCAGTGCCTACTCTCAAGGCTGTTCATCTCCATGACTAAAATCATGAGGCATCTCTCTCTTTGTTGAGAGCTAGGGCTTTCATGCTCCTAGTCTACACCATGCCCCCAGGAAAGACGGGGCAGGCATAGGCATCAGTGTTTTCACATTAGGTACAAGTATTTGCCTCGATTATTTTTAAGTATCTATTTGAAAACTGTGAAGGGGTTGTTCTGTGGACAGTTGCATCATTATCCAGCGGTGGCTAAGAAAACACTTTACCATTACATAACAGAAAGATCAGAGGACAGGGAACTATTTTCCTACTGTAAGACTCAGCCCAGCTTTAAAAAAGCTGAATTTCTCAGCCAACAAAAGCAATCAGAACAATAGTCTATGTTATCATTAATTTTACACTTTCCAGTATGGTCCACTCCTCTCTGTAGTAAGTCTTTGCTATGGGGAATTAGGGTTGAGGGAAGAATATAGGGATTTAGATCAGTCAATGAATTTTGCATGATGTATGTATATATGTACGTATGTACGTACGTACGTACGTATGTATGTATGTATGTATGTATGTATTTGATAAATGAACTGTCCTTTCTTGATTAGGCAACTTTTCCTTTCCTTGAAAAATAGTGTCAATCCTGTTCCTATTCCTACCTGCCCCTGGTCCACCTACAAATTCTGTTTTCCCTTTCCAGAAGATCCATGTACCCACCCCCACCACAGTCCTCTCTCCTTGTTACTTACCCTCTCTGGGTTTGTGACTTGCAGTATGATTATCCTTAACAACTAATATCCACTTACAAGTGAGTATATATCATGCTTGCCTTTCTGGGTCTGTGTTGCCTTGCTAAGGATCATGGTATTCTTGATTGGTTGGTTGGTTGGTTGGTTTGTAGTCTAATCTATTTGTCTGAAAATTTCACATTGTCATTTTTTAACATCTGAGTAATACTCCATTGTTTAAGTGTATATTTCCTTTATCCATTCTTTGGTTGAGGAAAATCTAGGTTGTTTCCAGAGTCTGACTATTATGAATAAAGCAGCTATAAACATAGTTGAGCAAGTGTCTTTGTGGTAAGATGGCGTGTCTTTGGGTATATGCCCAGGAGTGGTATAGCTGTGTCTTAAAGTAAATCAATTCCAAATTTTCTGAGAAACATCCATATTGACTTCCAAAGTAGCTGTACAAGTTTGCACTCTGACCAAGAATGGAAGAGTGTTCCCCGGGCACCATGCTTGCCTCCTGATGCCATACGCACTACCACACTGGTCATGGACTCTAACCCTCTAAAACTATGAACCTCAAAAAATTGTTGCAAGTTGCCTGGGTCATGGTATTTTAACACACCAATATAAAAGTGACTAAGACAATGATGAAATCCTATTACCTTAAAAGCCAGAGAGTAAAAAGCTTCTGAGCCTATCAGACACCCTCCTATGTCATACAGACAGCATCTACCCTAAGCATGGAAACAAGTATGAATGTAAATGTATGAAGTCTTTCTTAATTTTAAGCTGAACTATATAGCACATACCCCCTACAGAACACAATCATCTTCTCTTCCTGTGCCCTGTAGCTTGTTCTTTCCATTGAAGCATCTGTTCTGACACTTAATGCCTTTACCTCAGGCATTCAAATATTACCAGGTCTAAATCAGGACCTATCTCAGGAAAACCCCAAGACTTGAATCACCCTTCACAGGATTCATCCACTGTCTAGACCAATTTTCAACCTCCCTGAGGCCTTTAACTAACTTAAGGAAGATGCAATGCTCAATAAAGATCCACAGAAAGAGTGGTGCCAAAGTGGAGACAGAGTATAATTGATATAATCTATGTTGACTAACTTTTGTAGGGTGGGGATTCCAAAGCAATGTAGGTGGAATAAGTTAGCAAAAGAAGTGGGAAAACTGCAGGAAGATAGAAAAGACGAAAAGAGCACTCCACGTTTGACAGAAGTTTCTCCACTCCAAAGATGTTTGAAGAAAAACTGTAACTGCTAATCCTAGCCTTTAAAAAAAATACTTCTGACATCATTGCAGTATTAGAAACATTTGGGAGTATGAACCATTGGCTGACAGTTACAGGAATCCTGGAAGGGGAAACAATGGTCAAGGAAGGCCAGACAGCAGTAGTTATAAACCTCTGCTCAGTCCCAAAGCTTCCTCCAAGCCATGCAAGCCACTGCCGGTAAGAGGTGGATGGGAATGCTGTTCCTCACTTCCCCAGGTGATGATGCTAAGGAGGGGCATGAACACAGCTCTGCTGCAGAGAACATTTGAGTTCCTTGGTTTTCTCACCTTTTGAAGTAAGACACGTCATGGGTTTCATTCCCAAGGGCCTGAGATTTATAGAAGCCAGTAAAGACATGATTTACAAGTCTAACTACAGAAAATGCTAGTATAAAAACAAAAACTTTCCAATTTTCCTTATGCCATGACTTGGTCCTTCTGTAATATAGGAAATGGGGTTGAGGAAAATGTTGTGGTAAAAAAAAAATAGAGCAGGTTACTTCAAGATTAGGAATCTTTCAAAAAAGATAGCACCCCTCACTCAAAAATTGCATTTATTTTATTTTATGTGAATGGGTGCTTTGCTTACATAGATATAGGTGCACCATGAGTGCCTGTTACAGACAGTTGTGAGCCACCCTGGGTGCTGGAAATCAAACCCCAGATTACTCCTCTTCCAGAGGAACAGTGTCTTTAACCACTGAATCATCTCCAGCCCTGTGCTCCAAGTTTGTGACAATGAAGGTTTGTAAAAACAATACACCCACTCTCAAAGCATGTAAGTAAAGAAAATAGATAAACTACCAAACCAGTATTCCATGCTGTCAATGAGTCAACAAGTACATCCCACAGAAACTAACAGTGTTTAATAAAAGTTCCTTTTATCAATAATATTCTCATGTTACTTAAAAATTCCACAAAAATCAGCTCTTTAAAGGAATCTTTTTTTATAATTGAAGCCTTTCAACTTAAACGCTTATGCTAGCTAGACTGAGTATTTATAGATACTCAAAATAGTACACCTTCAGTTCAGACGTCTAAGAAAGCAAAGTATGGTAGATGTTTCAACAACAAAATCATACTTCCACAGAATGTCTGTTGCAAGAGAATATATCTGTAAAATCACATGTGAGAAATGTTTATATGTCAGAAATATAACTAACTCATAAATACACAAAACACAATCTAACATTAGAAATAGAGCATCTGTAAATTCAATATCCATTATCTGCCTTTCTGGCTCTCCATGGATGTCAAAAACAACAAGACTGATAAGCATCCTTTTCACTGACTGTAGTGCATGCCCACAATTGCCGGCTAGATTAGTAAGTACCCATTGTGGCTAGCATGGCAATAGATGTTCAGGTCAGCCTGTTCGGCAGATGGCAAGAAACCATGGACTCTGATATTAGAAAGTTAGACTTTCAACAATATGGCACACAACAGAGAACTTCCTGACCAGCACAAAACATCGTGGTTGGAGAAATGGAGCATGATTAAAATAAAAGAAACAATACGGGAGAGTTCATCATCTAGTGCCATTTCTATCTTTAGTATAGATTTTAAGATCTAATCTACTCTAAGTCTCTCAAAACAATAACTATTATTCCCATGAGGTAATAATCAACTTGAACTCAGAAAATTCAAGTTCAAGTGTACTGTATGCTGAGACGGTAGTCACGGAGAGCACAGTGGCACTGAATGAGTTCTCACATACTTTACATTCTATGGCCATCTGAAACCATGCATGAATGAAAACATACATGGTGTCATAAGCACATCACAATCTTTCCTAGATAGCAAAGTAGTGAAGTATTAATAACTATTATATGTCATTAAAAATATCCCCTGGCTCTTCTGAAGAGAACAGTATTCTCTAGCTCAGTGTAAGGAATCTGTTCAGTAGCCATGTTACAAAAATCCAAAAGCTAAGTTAATGCTAAAATGCTTATCAACCATGTGGGTTCCAGAGCCCACATTATGAAAAAAAATACAAAAAAGCTGAACCCCAAGAGGAGAAATAATCTGTTATCGGGTATCCTACTGAAAAGTCTTGAGAAACTGTGAGTTCTTGCCATCTCAGAAAGCAGGATGACTTAAACACCTATCATTACAATGGCCAAAACAAGGGTACCACTCCTTGTCTACCGGGGTGGTAGATGAAAATCCATGCTGAGGCTCGGGAAAGGAAGCTGAGCTGGACTCTCCCACCAAAGAAACAACTACCTCCACAAGGCAAGTATGGGCATTCCATGGGGAGGAAGAGGTCCACCTCCCGATTTTCATCTGGCCTTGCTCCCATGTATCAAGTTAATGTTTTAGCTCAGTGAAAGTAATTACCAGCCAGGCTCTGCAATCCATCATTCACCCTGGGCATTCCTGCTGATTCTTTCTTTGGTCTGTAGGACACAAGAATCTCTTCTGTTGATCTGTAAGTGCAAAGGAAAGATTTGGTTGTTACTTGTTTCTTGCTATTCTAAATTTCTGCCAAGTAATTAGAATAGAAAATGAACTATTTTCAAGTTTTTTTAATTGAAGCTATGGGGGTTAGAGTAGTCATAGCCTCTAACAAAAATAAGATTGAAATCATACATCTTTGATGCCCCCCCCCCCACACACACACCTCTTCCAAGTAGAATGGACAAATGTAATCTGACTCTAGACAGTGAGCTCAGGGACTTGATCCAAATCACCCTCCTTCTAATTTAGGTCATTTGGCAAGAATACATTAGTAAATTAGCAAACTGCATATAAATTTACAAAAGGTATTCCTATATCCTCATATCATCCAAAAGAAAAGCATTATTGGAATCCTCACTGCATAGACAATGAGTGGAAAGTTCAGAGGTTAGATGCACTATCCCCAGGAACACATTTCACAGGTTACAAAACAAATTTACCCACTCAAAACATTAGACTTCTACACATCTTTCCAAGTAACTATAATACAGGACAGCTTACATGACTTCTAACCAGGAGTAATATCCAAAATTGATTAGCTCTTTGGCGTTCATCACACAGTAGGTATTGTTTATTTTACACACTCCACTAAACTAAAGACTTGACAAAGGCATTCTAAAATTCCCCCTCAATGCTGCCTACCATGTAAGTCTGTTTCCTTTACATAAGTATACTGATTAGCAATATAAATACAAGTAAATATAATAAATTTATAGATACATATGTATGTATATAATATATAAAAGACCTATGTCGTAATTATCACAGTAATGTTAAGTTAAAATACATCAGTTTAAAACATTCTGTCCTTGGTGATCAGAAACCCTATGGATATAGGATCTGTGGCTATATACACTACCAATCTAAACATCAAATGGCTGTGTGTGACAGCTAGCTTGTTCAGACAATGCTTCATTTGACAATGGACCATGAGAACACGGTGGTCCCACAGAGTGACATGAAGCAATGTTTATAAAATGATCTAATGTACACATAGTTGAAAAAGAAAAAAAAAGAAACTGAAGGACAAGAAAACAAAGGCCTTATTGTTGGAGCAAAATATTGATGGTAAATTATCTGCTTACAAATAAATCTATGATTAAAAAGAAGTAGAAGAGAGAAACCAGAAAAACTACTACAGACACATTTGTGTCTGAGGAGGAGGCAGTCCTCAGAAGGGCTTGAGAGACGGTGCTAAGCAAATGGGCATCTCCATCTTGTCACACCCACAGACGACTTTCCAGGATGACAAGATATGATCCTGACATTGTTTAGACTTCAGCTCTTATATTAGTTTTTAATCAGAAAAAGGTTTTAAATGAAAAATGTCTTGACAACAGTCAAATAATCTTGTACAATATATCCATATATTAATCTAAGTATAAGATTCAAACATTTAAAAATAAGTTTTATAAAATGCAAAGATTCAGTAACTTGATTAATTACTAAAGAACTACCCAGTACTCCCAGAGCTCCCAGGCACTAAACCACCAACCAAAGAGTACACATGGAGGGCCCCAGGGCTACAGATGCATATGTAGCTGAGGATGGCTTGTTGGACACCAAAGGGAGAAGAGCCCTTGGTCCTGAGAAGGCGAGATGCCCTAGTATAGGGGAATGATAGTACAGGGAAGACGGAGTGTGTGGGTTGGTGAGCAGGGGGAGGGGGGAAGGGTTAGGGAGTTTTGGGGGAAAGCAGAACCAGGAATGGGGACAACATTTGAAATGTAAATAAAGAATACAACTAATTAAAAAACCGAACTAAGTGCAGAGGGCTTACAAAGTCTACAGTAGTTTGTTATAATGCCCCAGGTCCTCAAAGTCACACACCATTCACTCACCAACTCACCCACGGCTTTAGGTTTGTAAACTCCACTCATAGAAGTGCACCCTATGTATGCTTGATTTTCAGCATTTCTACTGTGTTCTTTTTGTATCTTTTCTGTGTTAGATGTTTTTAAATATAAAAATATCTGTTCCGGTTGACTACAATATACAGAACAGAAATACGCTGTATAGTCTTGTGACTTAGGAGCAAGATAATGTATCACATAACCTTAAGGAACAGGCCACACCATCTAGGACTGTGAAGACTATTCAGTGATGTTCACATAACAATTCAATCTAAATGTCTTGGCATGTTCCTGAGGTTTAGCGACATGAGAGCACAAATAACACCACACCTCTCTTTGTCATTGAATGAAACCAAGGCACCAGGATCTACAAACAGAACAAACAACATCTGGACTTCTTTGGTGTATAAAAATTAACTTCATCACACATACTATTTTTCTTATTTCCACTCTGTATAATTATACACAACCTGAAAGGTGTGCTAAAAAGGAAGAAGTCAGCCGTAATCCCAGAAATGAGAACTGCTGAGATCTGCTTTTCCTCCTAGCCATTTCCTCTGACAGACTATTCAAAATACTTCCCTTCCCACAGAAAGCTGGAATACTATCGTGATGGACGGTAATAAGATAGATAACACAGACTAGAAGAAATGGATTTCGTTGCACTTACAGCATTGGTTCAAACTCCTAACTAAAGAAACAAGGCAAACTGGAGGATCTATGTATTAAACTCCTTTGGAAAACTAAGAAAGGAGGCAACCTAACTACTCAAGTGTGACACCCATAAAACAAGATTAATAAGGATCTACAGTGAGTACAGAGAGGTACCCCCTGTTGGAATTGGTTTTGTTCCTCAAAAACATTTTTTTACTTTCTATTTTAGCATTGAAACTATAAACTCTTAATTATTTTATCAATGAGAAACTTAGCTCAGTCCCAAAAGTGGGGGTGGGCATAAAAAGTCCTCTTTTCTTCTCAAAATTACTGTCAGAGAACACGAAGGAAATACTACCTAAGTGTAGCACGTACGCCTTTTCCCCCTTCTTGCACAGCTATGTAGTCTTAGCCCTCTAGTACATGAAACAAATAACTTACAAGGAAGGTCAAGTGCAGCGTGATCAGCTCTGCACATGTGAAAATGGACTTCAACGGAACTAGTGGCCTGCAGTGATAGGAGCCCCTGGGACACAAATGTGTTTTAAACATTTTCATTGATCATGTATGTATGTCAAAGGTACCTGTTTAAAACACACTCATATAGAAAAAAATGCTTTTTGTACTACTTACCACTGAGTAAACAAACACAAGTTTCAAATAATTTTCAGTGCAACAGACCTGGAATTTTATTCACCCCAGCCTAGTGATTTTAAATGTCCTGTGACCCTCATAAGTGCTGCCAACATCAACATCTGGTACCTGCACAAAGAAAACAGATTCTAAAGGATTCTTCAGAACCCTTTCAATTTCATCATATGCTTAATATGTTTCTAAGATTTTTTCTCTTCTTTCTGATACAGCAAAACATAAGTACTTTTTTTTAAAAAGTAAGAAACTGTTCTAAGAGATAGCTGAAGGTTGAAAAAAATAAGTATCTGAAATCGAGTTGTTGCTTATTTCTTCACCCCTCTAAAGAGTTTATAAACAGGGATCTTAAAAAAAATAAAAATAAAAAATAAACAGGGATCTTTAATCTGATGAAACTTCTGAGTAGGACCACCCCCCTACAAATACATGAATATGAAGAAGAGACACTGAAACCCAAACCATAGCCTCTACGCATGTATTTCTTCTTCCTCTTGTATTTTCTAGCACAAGGATTATTTTATGACCACACCATTCAAAGATTGTAAGAAAAATGATCATGTCACTGTGCAGGACTATGACATACACTGTTTTCCAAAGCTATACACTAACAAACTGTGTTAGGAATCTCAAAAGAATCCAATAATTATTAACTAAACAAAAATATTTAATATAGAAGTTCAAATTGACTTCCAAAAAGTAAATCTTGCTATAGGGGAAATCAACTACATATCAAAAAAAGTGACCTGAAGAACATTTTTTTAAGCTAAATTACTCTAAGATGCCTTCTTTGGTTTAAAAAACTGTAGGAAAGTGTGGGAAGTAGGAAAACTACTTCCCGATTGCACATCATCTGAAATGAAAGAATCATCCCATACTGTGTACTTTCAAGACAGTTGCCTGGAAGTTCATGTCTATGGAAACCCCCTCCCTATCTGTGCTTCTGGATCAAGTCTGAATTATCACTGTGTAAGTAAATCAGCCCATAAAAGTTTTCCTCTGTTTCAATATCATCAACTACTAATACACAAGACATACAATGGGGAGTTCACAGCTAATGCATCATTTTCTTTTCTCAAGCACTCATGCCATACCACATACCTGCTTAATATCCAAAATAAAACGGTTGTCTTCTGCATTAGAGATTTTTCTCAAGGAAAAAAAAAGCATAGACATCACTCATATCTTAGCCAAAGTACTCAAGGAGACTCAGCATTGGGGCCTGTTAGAGTGCAAATATAATA